>NC_044497.1:4192500-4200000 GCF_902362185.1 Chanos chanos | reverse complement strand
CTGATAAAAATTACATTTTACCCAGTTTTCTTCCGGCCGTAAATTACACTGCATCCCAGGTAAATACTGACGTTTCAGCCCACATCTTACCCATTCCAACACATACATCACTAAAGCTTCGTTAGGGAACGCCCAAATTTTCCGGCTCACGCTCTTTGTCTTACCATATTTATTCGTTCCCCGGATCAGAAAGGTCGGATGGTCGTTTGATGTGTCTGTTACCGCACGGAAGCCGGTGGCGATGGCGGTAGTCCAACGTTGCCTGCAGTCTGTCTCGTGAGTCCAGTCCGTTCCTATGCTGAGGCATACGTTCGCAAGCCTGAGATGCAGTAAGTCAAGCCAGCACCGGCCGTCTGCGAGTCACGCCAGCACGGCGAAGCGATGGGGTGATGCTGAACGTTGCGCAACCAACCGACAATCACTTCGACCAATCGGGACACGTATCACTGTTGGCACGGGCTAAGGGTCATGCAGACCATCGAACCACCTTAGCGTCCTCCCATGGACTGGATGAACATCGGACGATGATTTGCCATCGCAATTAATCGCTGATTTGGGGTAAAAGGGCAAATGCTTGCTACAGAGGGGTAGATTTTAATTTTTAAACAAATGTAAAATGTAAATTGTGTTGAAGATGCACAGTTGTTCGCTTACACAATTCTTTTCATTTGTTTGGAGGTGGCGACTGTATTGGAATCTACTTCAAACTGACTGTAAACTTCAAATTATGGTTTTTTTTTATGTCAACTTTGTGTTTCCTCCTTTTCTACTACAATAGCAACGGCTAGTCAGTCTGAGAATTGTGTAAATGAATGAAAGTAGGTCTACAATCTGTCTGCGTCTGCTTGTTAAATTATACCAATTAATATGCCATAAAGGTCCAGTTTATATACCATAAAAAGACTAGTTTATCTTCTGGACTTTGGATTGAAATAGACACTTGTCTGCTATGCCAGAGAGGCCGGCGCGTGAACAACATTACTCCGTCACTTAAGGTGCAATTGCCTCGTTATAGGTAGGATTTGCATTCAGGCTGTGAGAATGGTCAACTTTGGCCTACAAAGTCAAATGACTCTCAGACTTCGGTGATTGTATGCAGGGTAAGGACTGTTTTAAGTAAGCTTTGCATAGTATCACATATAACCACATTCAAATGAGTGTTTTTCAGGTGGGACATGTGCCTGCCTAAATAAATTAAACACAAGCAATAACTGCTTTAATTGGCCGTTGGATTAACACAAGACACCAAAAGGCTTAAGCTCATTTTAGTTTACCCTCTCTACTCTGTTGTTCACACGCCATCACCATCATTCCATTCTTCCTCGAGAAACATATCACAACCTCGTACATTGTTGGTGCTTTTAGAAAATGTTGTGTCTGGCGCCGCTTCAAAATTTTCTTTTCTGAAATCTGAAAAGAGATCCGGTGACCGACTCGGTCAAAGCTTGTGTATGATTTTACTTCGTTTTCATGCTTCTCAAACTGCCATCTCAGACGCTGGATTGATATTTGCTGTTAGGTTGATTTAAAGTTGCTGAACTATTTTGCCTTGACATTCTTAGAGAATGGATGGATATGACAGCACGAATTGTTGCAAACCGTCACATCGGAGACGACTCATCTTATAACCGAATTCTGTCCCGGGCTCTATCGTAAACCACTCGACTTGAACTGTGTGACCGCTCCGTGCCGTGCAGTCCTGGAGTTTGGCTTCAGTTACTACATTACCTGGTGATGCCACGAGTGTGTTGAACGTAAGACACCTCCCCACGGGTGGTTCCAGCTTCACTTTTGTTGTTGATTGATTACGTGTCAAAACAATTAAATTGAAGTCCAACGTGTCACATTTGCGATTACGAAACCGGGAAAGTTTACTTCGCAATTTGGATATAAAATGACAGTAAAGCCCTACGTGGTATCCAAAACGATAGGCGATTTGCATGCCCTCTAGCCTGATGGGAGACTCATTGTTCCTTATTTACTCACCCGTTACTTTTATTTCGGCAATTACCTGCAGGTTTACGCCGTGGTTACAAGGGTAAACGATTGTGTTATGGTTGGCTTTGATTCGCTTTAAGTGTGATTAACTGGTTAAAATGAACAATATAATATAGTTCTCCCTACTTTGGGTTACAGCACAAAATAACATCCGTTAAAGCAGCTCAACGCCTCTCGATTTATTTCCACGGGGTCCACTAACTTAAAGTTCTGGACTTACCCGCAGCAGTATTTTGTCCGGAGTTTTACCGGCATTGGTCAATTCCGATCTATCGCTCACGACAGTGATTTTTCATCAGTTGCTTTAAGAATGGCGCCATCTAGTGTGCCCATAATGTAAGGGATGGAAGAATGACGGAGAACCTAATAGTATAGTTCAGAAGTTCGAATGCTAATAACCGTGGTTTCTACCTGCGTACAGTCTAGCTGTATTTCCTCTTCAGTTTGTAAATACTGATTCTCGACTCAAACTATGCACCCAGGTTTTCACATCTTGCTCTTTACTACGTTCCTACCCCGTAAAATTGCATGAAAAGTGCATGAACGTGAAGT
Organism: Chanos chanos; assembly: GCF_902362185.1. Classification (NCBI taxonomy): domain Eukaryota; kingdom Metazoa; phylum Chordata; class Actinopteri; order Gonorynchiformes; family Chanidae; genus Chanos; species Chanos chanos. Next base: position 4,197,450 of record NC_044497.1, on the reverse strand, counting down.
AAATCGTTAAGAACTTGTTGAAACATTACACACACTGACATTACTAAACTGAAAATCGTTGTATTTATGTTTTCACAACCGCTGGTTTAAGGTTACATTAGTCTTTCGAATACAATTACAGTATTACAGTAGGCCTACACATCTATACTGAAGATACACGTTATGAATTACATAGTTATGACGGACACAAAACATGAAGGATGTTTGGGCCATCGGGAAAGGTTTTCCAGATGGTTGTACTGTGGCTGGGTACACAATGCCTTGGGAACACTATATTAAAAAAAAAAAAAAAAAAAAAAAAAAAAAAAATATATATATATATATATATATATATATACACACACACACACACACACACACACACATACACACATGTTCTTCCCTGTTTATTATAACAGCTAACAAACTTAACTCTGGCCAGCTACATTTCGGACTGTATGAGTTTGTTCTGCAGAACGGTGGTGTGTGTTGTAACTCCACAAGATGGCGTCAAAACGTCTTTTCTGGCACTGTTTTGATAACTTTTCCGTATTCCGCCCAGCAATGCACTGGAAATCCCCCCACCCCCCCCAACCCCAACCCCCTTTCGATGCGCCATCTGCTGGGATTCCCCAAGTGCCAGGCTATCTGTCTCTCCTCTTCCTTTATAAACAGACTCTTTCCAGGAAACTCACACTGATTCTCATTAACTCTAGAATTCTGAAGTGTTTTCGTTCTAAAATTAGTAGAACAAATAGTAGAACAAAAACACTTGGAACTGGCAGCGAATTGCTGATGGTATTTCTGTCTGACTGACTCCTATGACTGGAAGTGTGTAAGCCCCTGCCCATAAACAGCTTTATGTGTTAAAGAAGTCAATTTCCCTGTTATCTACTGTCTGAACCTCACCAGTTTCACCTCTTGGGGGGGGGGGGGGGGGGGGGGGGGGGGGGGGTGGGGAGAAGTTACTTTGAGTAAATTGCACCTATAGCAATTCAGTGTTACACAACAATGGCTTTAAAGGGTGTATGTTGACAAAACATTATCAGTGCTGCCATTGATAGAATGTTCGTTTGAATTTCACGTTATCAACACGTATCAGTCCTTCAAACTAGCCTTGTATCACTACCTTTCTTGGTACAGAGCGTTCGGTTGTCAGAATGTGCTGTCAAAGGCTAGATGAACTAGGTTTTATGGACTAGGCCTCCAATAAATCAAACTAGGCCGACAAGTGAAACTGACCAACCACTCTGAACTTGAACCTTTGAACCTTAGAATCAGCCCACCGGATGGGTGAGACTGAATGAAAAGAGAGAGACAGAGAGAGAGAGAGAGGGAAAGAAGTCTCTGAGTTTCTCTGACTACCAATGCCAGATAGACATCTGTAGATTACTCTGGGCCCCTGCTTCTCTACAGTAGTTGTTTACAGTTCAGCTCGAGGTCCAAACAGACTCTGATGAATCAGAGGCCTGACCCTTTTTTTTAAAAAAGGTCTCTAACCTCCAGAGAACAGCCATCTACAAGTCATCCACAGGTCAAACTCGAGGCTCCACACTGCACACTCATCAGTGGGTTTATTACTAATGATAACCCATTCAAAAATTATAGTGCATTTTAAAAGGAACATTCAGGCCAATATTTACAACTGAATGTTCCATATCATATTTTTTTTTATCTGATGAATCAGAGACTTGGCTTGACTATGGGCATCGTATACTGGTCAGTGAACTGGTGGCAGGTGGGCAGTGGGGGCTTTATAGTGTCCGAACTCTTGTCTGCCAACGCAGTCCTGGCCTGAGGAATGTAAAACATGTTTATTTATTTATCTGTCATTTATTCATTTGTTTATTTATGTAGTTTCAGTTGATATTAAACTAAACAAAATGCTTTAGTTTACTTGTGGCCCTGGTAGGAAATGCTGTAATTCTGTGTTTTTCTCAAGCCTGTGGTCTGATCTGGAGCACGTTCACATTATAAACTGTCTAGATGGGTTCACACAGCCAGGAGCTGGGGGCTCTGACAAAGCTGAGCCCAAAGACGCGCGTGCCGGCAAGCTATTTATTTATTTATTCATTCATTTATTTATTCATTTTCAGTCTCTTTGCCATGTGACGCAGTGTCGTTCAGTTCCTTATACAGACACCAGTGGGAATCAAATGAAGAGGGGTCTCCTCCGCGTTTTATGTGCCATGACTCCTGATGGAAAACAGGCCGTAATGCAGTGAGTGGATGCTAACCGGGGGAATCTACTCTTCCAGGCTGTCGTGGAGAAGGAGGAGGACGTTTTAGTATGAATATCATGCTTTTTAAAATTGTGTCCAAATAAGATACATTTATTACTATCATTGTTATTGTTATTGTTGTTGTTGTAATCGCCATCATCATCTTTGTGTCATTAATGCTTACTGAAATTGGCCAGATACGGGCATTACTGAAATCGCAGTAATGTAAAGAATTGAACGGCCGGAGGCTATGTGATAACATTCGGTATACATTTTTGTATGGTGTAGTTGTAAGGTGTCCCTGAACTGACCCACAGGAGAAGTGAGGTTGTGTAAACGCTCAATAATCATAATCACGACAGTTATCGTTATCTCAGAGATCTTCATTGTTTTAGTGGATATTGCTGAAGATCTACCACTGCTCGGAGTGTTATGCATTAACATCGGCTCTCCACTGATAGTGCAACTATAGAAAAGACACGCATAATAATAAGTAGCATAATCTCTTCATTTGTGCACCCCCCCCCCCCCCCCCCGCCAAAACACACACACACACACACACACACACACACACAACATTTTTAAGTAGATAAATAATACATTTCTTAAATAATCCGGATTGTGTTTTACTTCCACGAAACGTGAATAAATCTCTTTTAGTCAAACCGCAGCACTGTCAGCAGAGATAAATAGTTTCGGCAACGCACTATGTAGTAAGGACACGGGAACGTGATCAAAGACAACCAGCGCAGGCGCGCGTTCTCGCGGTGGTTCTCTGTGCCCCGCAAGCACACCCACGATAAGGAGGGGGAGAGAGAGAGTAATAGTCTGTCAACCAGTCAACCCTGTGCCTGAGCTAATGACGAGTCCGCAGTTGGTACATTGTCTCCGTTCACTCTCACTGAACTGACCGGGATGAGTCGCACCGTGAAGAAGATTTCTAAAGGACACTTCTGACTGGTATCCGCTCTTTCGCTCTCATTAGTGTAAGGTGGATGAATACGTGCAGTGGGTGTGCACCACAGTCGGGAGATACCGGGACATAGCAAATGATGAACTGGATAGAATGAGAAATGTCACGCGACTTGGCGAGAGTGGATCCACGGTGAAATCAGTCATAATGAAATAGGTTTTTCTGTCCTGACGCCGAAATGAGAGCTAGCCCGATGATGCCAAGATGAATGAAGGTCAGGCGTGTGCCGTGTGAGAAACTGAGTCGCTGTTTTGCTTTTTTGTTGTTGTTGTTGTCGCTTTTTTTTTTTTTTAAATCCTTTTGTTAGATTTACACTCCATCAACAGGGCGAAGAGCATAATGGGGCTGTGTCATAGCCTGCGCCCTCATCTATGTGGCGAAACGAACACTTACATGTCGGACGCTGAGCTGCAGCCGGATTCCAGCGTCCACTTGCGCGCCGGGACTTCTCGGCACGAGGAGTGTGTAGACACAGTGCCACCCCGCGAGTGCCTGTTCTGCCGTGGGAAATCCAGCACACATTCCAGCCAGGATGCTGCTCCTCCGACGGACAGTACCGATGGCGTGTTGCTACAGAACGGCAGCAGTGGTGGAGGAACTGAGCGTGGCCGGCGCTACACGGGCATTTTTGTACAGAAACACAGTCCACAGACACAGAAAAACTTGGACAAAGTATTAGCGGAGGAAAAGGCCGCAGCCAAGGAGGCGAGGAAAGTCAGCAAGTATATCGACCGTGATCTCAAAGAGCAGAAGCGTATTTACGACCAAACACACAGACTTCTTTTACTGGGTGAGTAATGATGCCGTGGACCACATTTATTTTCACTGTGACCGCTTGCATTGCACTGATTAACACTGTAGGATAGTTCAGTCTTTAAATCGTTGTCTGTACGCCAGCAGAGATGCCTTTGCCCCCCTTAACCAAAGTGGTAACCCCTGAATGAAAGTCATTTTACAGCGGGTGACACACGTCATAGCCTACAGCCTACACAAATATTTATTCAAACAGATCCCTGGTTTGGAGTTGACGGTATGTATAAAGATATCAGTGCTGTGGCAGCGTCCTGGGTCGCATAATTTTGCTGATGCGTGGCGCACGAGACTTGACTATTCGGACCGGATCTAGCGCGTGGGCAGTACGCATGCTTTAAATGCCCCAAACTAGACGTCACTTTCGTCGGGCGTCGAGTGATTAGTGATTTGAAGAGGGCGTTGTATGATAATAAACTGATTTATGGGCTGTAAAGATGCATATATCACTTTATCAAAGGGTGACCCATCAGTGAAAGTCGCTTGATAGAGGATGTTATTTATTAAATATGTGAGAGCCATTATTTTGGATTTGGCCATATGCCAGATCGGAATAGTAGGGGTGGCAACGTTCTGTGTCAAATAATCCTACTGATCCGTTACGCAAAACAATTTAATTCAAACACAAGTGTGGCTCGTTGTTTAAATGCCCCGCACCGGATTTCACAGTCCTGAGCAAAGCTTAATCAAATTGACATTTTTTGGGAGGGGTAGATGAGGGAGTGCCCCGTGAGCGTAATCCCTCGGTTTCTTTGAATCACGACGCTGCCGGTGTTGTTACTGAAACCGTGTTTGTGATACTCGATATCCACAATACCTTTACATTCGGTGTGTATCACTGGTCTGTAAGTGATGATGTCTACCCCTTAGTATGTATGTGGTCTGGTTTCAAACGACGGAACCAATTTGGAGAATATTCTCCGGATTCGTCTTTATTGAAAAATTCCTGTCTCTAGCGTGGCCCGC
>NC_044497.1:4167500-4185000 GCF_902362185.1 Chanos chanos | reverse complement strand
TTAAAACCTGTAGGACACACCAGCCATGAAATAGGCCTTTTTCAGTCTATGGTGATGGTTTGGACTCCATCGATAGTTTTTACATCGTCAAGTGCATGTTATGGACTGGAAGGTTCTGGAGTGAAGTACTTGTGCCTTTGTGTTTGATATAGGAAAGAAAATGTGGCTAAATTGGAATAAAAATGTTAAACAAAACGGTGTTGCTTAATACATTTTAACTGATCTTTAGTGTTAATAGTCTCTTATTCAGTATTTTATGGCTAAGACACAGGTGTCATAGTCTTGAACATTTCTGTTGTATGTATTAAAAATGTATATATGTGTGTGTGTGTGTGTGTGTGTGTCTGTGTGTGTGCGTGCGTGCGTGCACGAGGGTGCGCATGTGTGCCAAAACACCCGTTGCAAGGTTCAACAATCTACTTTCTCCCTGTGATAGGGCCGGCCGAAAACGAGCCGACTGACACACAGTTGGGCGAGCTAAACTGCGAGAGGTTGTTCTCTCTCAGGTTCGCTGTTAGTTCCCGCGGCCGCAGAAAGAGGCAGTGTTGAGTTAAAGGCACAGAAATACAAACAGAATTTTAGATAGAAAAATACGGAGGGGGAAGCAGGAGCGCAAGCGGAGTCGTTGGCTGATTTCCAGTGTCAGCCCCGCTCCTCTTCTTGTTATTTATATTATTCATGTATCTTTTCATTATATTTATGATGAATTTATTTATTGGATTTGATTGAATCTATCTGGGATTTGGTTTTTGAAGGGGTGAAAGCGAAACCTTTTTTTTTTCGTACCGACGGAAAAGTGGCGCACAGATTTTTCGCCCCATTTGTTCGCCTGGCATATTGGAACATAACCACCACCGCTTTCCTTTCACACGCGAAAAAAGAGGTTGACGGAAGATGGGTTGTTTGGGCAACAGCAAGACCGAAGATCAGCGGATCGACGAAAAGGCTCAGCGAGAGGCGAATAAGAAAATAGAGAAACAGTTACAAAAAGAAAGACAAGCGTATAAAGCGACACATCGACTGCTTTTATTAGGTAAGGCTTTAAATTCGAATTTGATACGGGGATTGGTGTGTTATAGGTGTTTTCCCTGTCGTCCTGCTGCCTGTGTATTGACAGGTCTCGCTAACGCGAGCATTGCCTGGATAGATGGATGTCACAATTGTCAGGGATTCGCAAGCATCTCGGAATCACCAGAGAAAGTGATAGCCGATCCTCTCTGTCCTATTTTACGGGTGACAGCTCAGTCTTATCTATCTGCCTTATTTCACAGGAGCTGGAGAATCCGGAAAGAGCACTATTGTCAAGCAGATGAGAATTCTGCACGTCAACGGCTTCAACGCAGAGTAAGTGTCCAGTGCTTTTTGTTGCATTACTGTCTTTTGAAGGCCTGTTTGTTTGATTTTTTCTAAAACCTGTTTTTCATAAAACATGGCTTCACAATAAATCCGACGCTTCCTCTGTCAGTTTCGTCCAGTTATGATTAGAGACGCCTTCGCGTCCGGTTTATTTGTTATAGCGGTGAAGCACCGCAGAGCTTAGAGGGCCCGTGGCTACAGCATGGCGACAAGCTTGCTATGTCCAACTGATTTCTAATAGCTGTCAGCGAGATAAAGACGTCATATTACCAGATGTGTATGTGTGTGTGTGTGTGTGTACGTGTGTGTGTGCGCGCGCGCGCGCGTGCGAGAGAGTCTTTTACAGTTTTTTGGATTTGTGTTTTATCTGCCATTGACTGTGATAGAGCCTAAGGTAAAAAGAATTCTAACCCACGGACTCCACGCTTTGCGTGTTGTCTTTGCTGTGGATCCGTCTCAGTCTCGGCCATGAGTAGGCACTGTCATCTCACGTGCATTAGAATTTTCAGGCCGGTTTGTATTAGTTTGGCACGGGTTAAACGGCGTTCATCAACACACACAGATCTATGGAGACTCTGTGTCTGGTTTCACGTCTATAGTACAAGGTCCTTACAGTATCAGAAACATACACAAGGTATTTAGTCCCAGTCTCATGATAAAGTTATGGAAAACAATGATCTGTCTGTTTTCCCCCCCACTGCATACTGTATTTATTTATTTACTTTTGGAGAGTTGATTCAGCTTTTGTTCTTAGGCAAACAAATGGACAAAGTTTAAAGAATGTCTTATTTTCTGTGAATTACTCATGTGCTCATCTGACCCCCACCCCCACCCCTTAGTTACACACACACCCACACACACACACACACACACACACACACACAGGCACACACAGCATTAGTATATGTATGATTAGTGTGTCTTGGATAATGAGATAATTGTATTTAAATGGCCTGACAATATCCTGTGTAGCCAGTGACCCATCTTAGTTGACGTGTTGACCCATGAGGTACACCAGGTCATTCACAGTTTTTCCCGCTCCGTAAAGAAACAGGGATCTCCGGCGGTGACCTTGCGTCTCATGGCCACAAACAGTTTTTTTTTACACGACTGTACAAACTATAGAAACATTCTGGTTGCTTCAGCTCGATTTGGAATGACGGTTGATCATTTTTTTGCTAAACACATAATATATGCCTCGGTTTTTAGGTACTGTTTTCATACGTCCATACTGTTCCCATGTGACTCACAGGTCCCAACGCAAGTGACCAAATGTCGCAAATCACGACTCACGCCTTTGACCCTGACTGGCTTTACTGTAAGATTAGGATTCAGAACTTTAGCACGCGTGTGAGAGAATGAGTCATCGTTTATTGCATCCTTTCGCTGACTACATGGAAATAGTCATTGAATCACAAAGAAAGTGTACACTTCTGATGTTCTGTAGTCAAATACACTGCAAGAATAAAGAGAGAATGGCTTGTTTGCCAACGTACAAAGCTTTTCAAAATCAGGCTTTCATCTTGTCCTAGGGATGAGTGCAGCGAAAGGTGGTGAGCTCCATTTTGGGGGAGCACTAACGTCGGGAAACTGTTGCTTCTGTATGGATTTGTTTTTTCTCTCTCGCTCTCTCTCTCTCTCTCGCTCATTTGGAAAGAGTTTGAATTCTCTGTGGCTGTAGATAAAGTGCGTGTGTAGCTGTCCTGCGTTTGGCACGGACAGACGTCTTCCATAAATGCGCACAGCGAAGACAAAACACACGAGCTCCTTTTGGTTTTATGGCCTCTCAAAATAGTTGTGCGGGATAAGCTAAGCTACCGGCGTGACTGTGTGTGTGTGTGTGTGTGTGTGTGTGCGTACGTGTGTGTGCGTGCGTGTCTGTGTGTGTGTGCGTGCGTGTGTGTGCGTGCGTGTCTGTGTGTGTGTGCGTGTGCGTGCGTGTGTGTGTGTGTGTGCGTGTCTGTGTGTGTGTGTGTGTGTGTGTGTATGTATATTTTGAGAAACAGTTTACTTTTTGCATTGATTATCTGTAAGTGAGTAAGTCTTCAAGATCTAAACATTTCAAGACATTATCTTAATATTTTTAAGAAAATACTGGGATTGCGTCACAAATGATTTGTGAGTAATTAAGGCGGAAAAAACTAAAATGGGAGTCAAAACCAGACTGAACGTAAGTACTTAGCTGTGTGTTTTTTTGTTGTTGTTGTTGTTATTATTGTTTTTTTGTGTGGGGTTTTTTTTTTTTTTTAGAAACAGTAGATCTTACAGTTTGGAGTGAAAAGTGAACAAACTTTGTGTTATCGTGTTACATGGTTTAGTCATACGTAATGTTGTCACTTTATTACATTTTACCCCAGAGCATTCTCACAGGGTCTTTTTTTTTTAAGAGTTTCACATTCTGTGGAGTGTTTTAAAGCCTCATTATAGCAGTGTTCTGCTACACATATCAACCACACAGGAAACCTCGCAAGGTTAGGATGAGTCCACAGAAGACTCAGATGTTCTGACATCTCAGAGTTATTCCAACCTGTTCAGATCAGTTGTCCAGTTGTCCAGATCATCTAACCTCTCTGGTCTTTATTAATAAACAAAAGCTTTGCAGTAATGAATAAGTGTGGGTCGTGTTTTCATTGAATATCATTTTCCTTCTCACCCAGGGAAAAGAAGCAAAAAATCTTGGATATTCGGAAAAACGTGAAAGATGCCATAGTGGTAAGTTACAGAGTTTTTCGGGGGGTTGATCAGTTTCTTAACTGAACTAGTTTTTTTTTAACTGAAATGCACAAAAAAAAAAAATAAATAAAAAAAATAAAAAAGTTACTGCTGATTCCTCAGTAACCCTTCTCTAAGCAGTCTCGTTTCAGTCATTAGACAGGTTTAGCCCTGGGTTTATCCTACATTTATCCTGCTTACCACCTCTGTTCTTGTTTGATCCTCTTTCTAGACGATAGTTTCAGCCATGAGCACTTTAATTCCACCTGTGCCCCTGGGCAACCCTGAGAATCAACCCAGAGTGGAGTACATCAAGAGCATAGCCCCGCTCTCTGACTTCGATTACACAGAGGTAAGTGTCCACCACGCTTCACTCTTTACTCATTCTCGCACACAAAATATCGTATACCGTAAGGGTTTCTGCAAAAAAAAAAAAAAAAAAAGATGGTTTCGGTGATAATCGATCTCACGAACAGGAGATACTCCGCACACAGGCTGGTGAAATGGAGTTGTTGCGTGTATGAAAGATGAGATAGTTGGTCTCTGAGTGATGTAACTCAGGGGACTGTGTTGTCAGGGTACTTGTCAGGGTCAGAAGTGGAATCTGAAATATGAGCTTCATCCGGAATCAAGGAGTGTGTTTTAATTTTGTAATAATACAGAGAATCGAATTCATTGTACATTATAAGAGTATTTCTATATAAGACAGTCCACAGAGTGGTGGAGACACGATATGCTCTTTTGCTGATTTTCTTTGTCGTTGTTGTTGTTGACACACCACAATGAGAGATCTTTTTTTTTTTTTTTCTTTTTGCAGCATAAGACTATGAGATGTATTGTTTGTTTGCCTGTGTTTACTCAGTGTTGTAAACGTGGAAAAAGTTGGATCACTCACTTTTTTTTTATTATTTATTTATTTTTTGAGGCCATCGGTTGCCTTAGATTTTGTGAATTTTCCTTTCGATTTTGGGATGGCAGTTGTCTGTATCTCAAAGGCATTGTGTGAAAATAAGCAGTTAACATTTTGTGTCAACTTTTTCCTACAGTCTTTCTCTGAAGAAAAAGAGAGAGGCTTTAGTGAACAGACTCATACAGATGAAGAAATGGAGATTATTATTATTATTATTATTTTTTAATAACTTTTTTCATTGCTGATATTTGCTCCCTGTGTTTAAACTGTTAGCTGGCTGCTATGCTAATCATGCTAAAGTAAAATGGGTTTGTTTGAGTGTTACATTGCCTCTCGACGAAACCAAGATATATGATATACGATGTCACAATATCTATTTTCCAGACTGTCGGCCTTAAAAAGTAGCACTCTGGTGTTGCCGTGGAGTCGCACGCACAAGTTGGCCTACTTTTGGGCCTGTTAGCATATGCTAACGCTAACAGTAGAGCTTTCTGTGGTCCGTGAGGGCACAGTGTCAACTCATGGCATGCCTGTGTTAGCTTTTGGTGCCTTTGACGATTTTATTTACTGAGTAAGGGAGGGGCTAGAGCACACATATCTGTTATCTGATAGCGATCAAATGCATTAGCTTATTCTTATTGTTTGCCCACAGTTATTAGCCTGTGCCACTGAACAGATGCTCACTTGGCTGTAGCGACAGCTGAAAACTTAGGAACTTGTCTAGTATGTAGATGTCTGGTTAAATGTTGTTTCACATTCATACACACTCTTAATAACCAGACCAATGCTGAGGCATAACACTAACGTGTTTGCATTTATTTTATCTTTAAAGACGAGGGAACTCTTGTCTGTTCGCAGAGCCAGGTGATTTTAGAGAAGTGACTGACAAACATAGATTTGGCCTGGATTTGGGCTTTAACTTCAAAATGTGAAGCTTTCAACTCTTCACACGTCATCAGATTGTTACTAAAACCAGTAGCCCCATCAGACACTCTCAGTTTAGCATTTAAAAGCGAGCAAATCGGACAGACACACACAAACACACACACACACACACACACACACACACACACACATCTCCTTCCCCATCCCCAGCTCTCAGACACGAGGTGTTAGATTTTTGGAGCACAGTTCCTAGAAAGGTCTTTCACTTAAAAGTTATGCATGGTAATTTGCTTGGGAGTATTTATTTGGGCACTTAATTCAAAGCTCCATTTTGCTTTGTGAAGAATGGTGTGATGCAGTCCGAATTAGGTGGGCCAGTCACATGTAGACAAGGACAAAGCTGTTATCAGACCGACGTTATGAAAGAGCCAAAAACAGGCTCTTCTTTTGGAGCTAAAATTGTCTGGATTTGGTAACTAGTGCTACAGGGAAGAAGAATTGGAAGAGAGAGGAGGGTCACTGTGTGTGTGTGTGAGTGTGACATTACCAGCTTCTATGCTGTGTGTGTGTGTGTGTGTGTGTGTCTATGCAAGACATTACTAACAACTGTGTTACATGTGTTTGTGTGTGTATGTGTGTGTGTGTGTGTGTCAGTGCTGTTATCTAATTATGATCCTCTCCGGCGACTCAGTGAAGCCAGAGGGATGTCATGAGTTTTAAAGTACTTACTGTTTTAGGATCTCAGTTTAAATCACTGGTCATTACTGAGAGGGCAGTTGGGTCCCCTCTCCTTTCTCTCTCTCTCTCTCTGTGAGGTTTGTGCCTAGAGGTGGACTGGAATCTTGGTGTCAGAAACATAACTATGTGACCATATCCTCTGTTGTCATTGGTAAACACACCCATCAGAAAAATCTGGCCAGTCAGGGTCGTCCAAGAGAGGATCCTTTCTTCACAAAATCCAGGCTCAGAGCCCCTGTCATGCTGACCAGACAATGTATCTTCCTTATGACGGAGGAGGAATGTGTGTGTGTGTGTGTGTGTGTGTGTGTGTGTGTGTATACAGTTATACAAGTAGTGATCTGGTATTGGCTTACAGTCTGTCAAAACAGGGACAGTAGCAGTGAGATGTTTCGGATGCTCCATTAATTAGGAGGATGATGTAACGGCGCATTGATTTTTGTTAGTAAACATGTTGTTTGATCGCTGGGCTGTGAGCAGAGACAGCCGGGGCCGCGCGTTTGATGCAGCCATTCAGTCGACGCAGGAGCTGTGAAGCTTGTCTGTGTTTCACGTCTTAAAAATTTCTCGTCACATGTGAAACCATGTTATGAGCCCTGGCTCAAAAAGCTCTTTGTGTTTCAGGAACATTAATCTGGGCTTTTTATCACCGGGCAGCATATGTCACAAAAAAAACAACTTGTTGCGCTGGAGCCTCTGAGAGACTTTTGACCTTTTATCGATGAAGGTCTGACCTTTGACCTGCCGCGTGGCGACAAGTTCCTTGTACTTGAGGCGTACACGGATAGAGTGCCGTAATGTCTGGAAATGACGTGGATGAGAAAGAGTGTGTCTATGAAAGTCATGTATGTGTGTGTGTGTGTGTGTTAGAGAGAGAGAGAGAGAGTGTTTGTGAGTGTATGTTTGCATGTGTGTGGGTGCATGTGTACATGTATGTGTGTGTGTGTGTGTGTGTGTGTGTGTGTGTAGGCTATGAGTCTATAAACTGAGCTTTGATAACTGGCTGTTCTCTGTGATCAGGGTGTTGATTGTAATGGAGAGAACTTAGCTGTAGTAGTAATGCTTATGTCTCTGCTATAATTGACTGACAGGTGAATTACTGGAGGAAAGAACTGTGTATATCTTCTATTTCTGTAGTTCATCTCACAAAACTAACAAAACTACACACACCACTCTCTAAACAGTGAAGCTTTTTTTTTTTTTTTTTTACAAAACCCTAAATGTCTCAGTCAATCTGTAGAGCTGCCTTTAAACCCTCACCAAGAGATGACACTTTCCAGTAAGATTATACACAGTGTTGATATTATAGCACATGAAACCGATTGTATAAAATCACTAAAGAGTTACACCCAGGGCTGGTCACATACAAAGTAAACACACAAAAACTGTTTTTTTTTTCCCCTCTGTGCATTATAGTCGTGTCACTGAGAATGAAAAATGAAAAGGAACAGAAACAGGAAACAGGCAAACGTAAAACAGGTAAAACCGTGAATGTAAAACTCTGAGTGTAAAATTCTGAAACTTTGAATCTCACACTGTTACACAGAGTTGTGTGCTCAGGACCAGATTAACCGCAGCATTTTCATGCTTCTGAGATAGCAGCCACACCTACCAAAGCCAGCTCGCTATCTGTCTTACATTTCGATAAAATAAACAAATAACCGTACACGCGTGAACTAAAGAGCAACATTGACAAAATATAAACACTAACGTCGTTCACAGTTAACGAAACAGTTGTGCTGTTCCTTCCGATCGCAGTCGGCGACGCTAGATGTTTTACAGGACGTCACAGAGAATAAATGATGTCACTTTATTTATTTATTTGTTTGTTTGTTTATTTATTGATTCACATATTTGTCTCCCTGCGTGCGTGGATGACAGACGCGACACCGAAGCGGCAGAGTTACGACTGAACTCTGGCTGCTTGGTCTTCCCCTTCACAGTCAGAACACGAAATTGTCACCCAGATTTGCCCATATCTGGTCTGAGAGATGGGTCCTCCTAACCCCCACGCCCCCTACCGCCCCCCCCCCCCCCCCCCCCCCCCTCCTCTCCCTCTGTCTCTTGTTACGCCGTTGTCAGCCTTGGAACTCCAGCACTGAAACCTGTATCTCTTTTATTTGTGCTAAAGCACTGCTTGGGCTGATTGTCTGATTAAAGCGGCCAACGCCAGTCCAAGTGAAGATTGAGTGCCTTCAGTCGGAGCGTTTTTTTTTAGTGATACGGTCTTTTCAACGCAAACAGAAGGAGTTTTACTCCTCTCCTCTCCTTTGTAACGGCTGGGCCTAATGAGGAGGGTTGTGTCAAGTGTTTTGGAAACTGGTCAGATGAGACTGATATTTGTGTGAAAACGACATGTGTTTGTACTTTAAAAAAAAAAAAAAAAAGAAAAAGTCTTTCTTCTTGCAGATGATCTTAAAGTTTTTGCTCTTGGGCTTCACAGAACCAGTTTCAGTGTGTAAACAAAACTGCATTTGTTTTGTTACTCTGATACGGAGTGAGGAAATGCCCAAGTCCTCCATCTGCAATGACACAACAGCTAGCCAGAACTCATCTTTCTTTCGTTCTTTCTTTCTTTCTTTCTTTCTTCCTTTCTTTCTTTCGTTCGTTCGCTCTTGGATCCAGCAGTCGAACATGTGTTCTTATGTAATCTCCCAGCATTCATTTTTCTAATGTTCTTGCGGAGGGATCCATAGATGACTACACTGAAGTGAATGTTGATGTTCATTTTTGGACAGGGGGGCGTTTCTCTTCCAGGCCTCTTTTGAAGCCTCCGTGGGCGCCCGTAGGCACTCCTCTGCTCCGCTCCTGGACAAATCAGATGCTTGCTCACCCCTCTCAGGCCTCTTCGGTCCCTGCATTCACCAGTGGCATTTAGAAATGGTATATCTTGCATATTGGAGGTACAGAATAAAAAGCACATTGGAAAAAAATGTTCATACGCAAAAAAAAAAGACAAAAAAACTGTTGATCAGAAAAAAAAAGCTTTTTTTTTTTTTTTAAATATTCAACATGTGTTACAGTGTTTTAGTTGGAAAAAGCTATTTTGTCTAATGGCCACGGATCATTTTGCTGTTTTTAGAGGTTGATTTCAGTCTGCTTCTGGTTTCAAAGGTTGATTTCAGTCTGGTTGTAGTTTGGAGTCTGTGCATACGACTGAGAATCGCTGGTCTGTAGAGAGAAAAGGAGAGCGAGCCGCGGCTTTTTTTCTGTCCGTCATGGATAGAGAGCATGCTGATATTTAGTCTAGGCTGAGTTTATAGTTCACGCATGTGGAAAGATTATGGTAGGTATCAAATGGTTAAGTGACCCTCTTAAGGCTATGTTCAAGTCTCTCTCTCTCTTTCTCTCTCTCTCTCTACAGAACAATAATCTGTACACTGCATTCATTCACTCAGTGTCACGAGCCTCACCAAGCACCAGCCCTGAGGAGAGTCTCCTGCTCTTAAACACACACACACACACACTCTCTCTCTCTCACACACACACAGAGACACACATACACTCTCTCTCTCTCTCTCTCTCACACACACACACACACACTCAGAGCCTTATCATATTGGTCTTCCTCCTCAGCAGAAAGTCGGCAGCAGCAGCAGACCAGATCCTGGTAAAGAAACAAGTACATGCTTCTTTACTGAGACGTCCCTCTATGTTAGTGCAGGTGTTTGTTCAAAGCACACAAACTTGTGTGTTTGAGAACACATGCTCGTGCGCACGCACACACACACACACACACACACACACACACGCACACAGGTCCTGCATGTCATACAGTGACAGAGGAAAAGGCTTTTTTGTCTGTGGTGCAGACGTTGTCCTGTGTTTAAGTCCAAGCTTTTACTGTTTTCTCAGACATGAGTCTGTGGGTGAGTGAAGTGTGTTCAGATTGAGACTGTGATAGTCCACAGTGAGTGATTAGGCAAGCGTGTCAGCTGTGGACAGTTGCAGACAGCATACTCTACTGAGCAGGACTGAGCCTAGAGGCCCGGGATACACTACAGAGAGGGAAAGAAGACTGCGTGTACATGTGGTTAGTGGCACAGAGAAAAGAGGGGCTTCCAGAACATTACAAGACATGGTTGATAAATCTCCGTGTAATGTTGGTATGGCGAGCTTTCTCTCTTTCTTCACAAAAGCTTCAAGAGGTTCCTGTTCTCTCTCTCTTTCTCTCTCTCTCTATCTTTTTTTTCATCAAACTATCAGAGGCTAAAAATAGTCCTTTCATTTTGATGATGACTCATAGAAGCTTGATGTGTGACAAGCAGAGCTAAACGTGGCAGGCAGGCTAAGCGTCCTGTCTCCGCAGGGAGCCTCAGATGCCTTGTCAGCACTACACACAGCGTTACACACACACACACACACATACTGAACGCAACGCTGACAATATAGCACGCTTCCCCGGCTTCGTTTCGGGCCCGGTCCGGGACTCGCTCGGTTGAGAAACGGGTTTATGGACTGGTAGAGAGAAATATGTTACTGAACTCTCCTGTGGGGCAAAAAAAAAAGAAAAAAAGATTTCTTTCTTCTTCTGCTACAAACTGGTTTAGTTCCACTTTAATTCAGGCATGTGTGAACAGGGACCGGTTTCAGAACTGAAGTAAACATTTGTATCACACATATGATAAGCAACTGAAGAGTCAGTTGAAATGCTGAAGAACTTTTGTAAACAGACAAAAAAAAAAAAATGTGTCAGATTCTATACTTTATTTGATTTTATGGCATCTCAGAAGTTTTATTAGACAGATCAGATTATCTATCTGAAAAGATACCTTAGACAGTAGAGCACTTTAAAAAAGAACACTTTGGATTAATTTGATCACACTCCTAAATTTAATTGGTGATTCGCTGGATCTCTTAATAGGTTGCATTTGCATGTCATCATACAGCAGCTGCCCCTTTGCATTAATACATGTAATTGATGGTCTTTTGCTAAACTGTTGTCGTCAGCAGCTCATGGAGCAGATAAACATTTCTGTTTTCTGTCTGAGGATGCACCCAGTTTCTGCTTGAGGTCACAGGACAGGAAGTATGAAATAAGCAAGTGTATGTGTGGTTACCGCACGGGCTGCCAAGATCAAAGACAGGAAAAAAAAGGTGTCATAGATTTCTTATCATCGTTCAAATTGCAGCATGAATGTCGAAAAAAAACAAAACAAACAAAAAAACAAAAAAAAAACATAGAAGCCCAAAGACTTTGGTGAGTGTTAAAGCATTTCACTGAGATAATAAGAATATAAGTGTTTTTAAAAACAAGGCTGATCTGGAGATGAAAAGTGACAGGCATGTTACCACAAAAGATAACAGCAAAAAAAAGAAAAAAAAAAAAAAAAAGAAAAAAGTGGTTTTAAAAAGAACAGGAAGACATGCTCTGTTTAGAGAGGTTTGTGTGTGTGTGTTTTGCAGGCATGCACGTTTTGTAATAACATAGCTCACAGAAAAGTGTCACTGAATATCAAGCACTAAGTTTTTCTTACAGAGGCCTCAGTAACTGTGCCGTTATCCGAAGACAGAAAACAGAATTTGACAATGTTCTCACGTCGTCGTGAAAGCATTACACATTCTCTAGACCGTCACTAGGCTCCACGAGTCTATGTTTAAAGCCAGTTTCTGTAGCCCATTCCAAACTCTGTAAACCACGCTTTAACTGTATTTCTTTAGGAAAAGCTTACAGCATGTGACGGGTTTGGGAAGTTTTCATGGTTGGCTTGTGGATAAAGATGGGCAGCTAATGACCTTTCGGGAACCAGACGTCATTTACATGAGTTTGTGTAAACAAATGAAATTGAATCCACTGTAAACAAATTACACGAATTGGATTAGTGTCAGTTTTACCCATAGCGTCTAGTGAGGTATGTTGTGGCTAAAGCTAGCATGCTAACTCCCCTTCACAGAGAATGAGGGTACGTCTCGTTCACCTTTGTGACCTATCTTTGTGACTTAGCATACAGTCCTCTAGGTTACTGGAGTGCCTTCGTACAACTCGCCCTTTCTACTGTTTAATTTCACTGACATCCTGTGAATGTTACGGGCTGGCACTTGGAGGACGGTGCGTTAAATTCTGAAGTGGGAACGGTGTCCTGGTGTCAGAGAGCGGCCAGAACACCTTCTCAGCCTAATTGATGGTTTTAAAGGCATTCCTCATTCCTGCCAGCTGCTTCACTCACCCTCCAGCATTCTCTGGCTACAACTTTGACATTGGTATCAACACTAAGGCGTGTATGGTGTGTGAGAGAGAGAGAGAGAGACAGTGTGTGAGTGCGTGTGTGCGCGCGCCTGTTCCCCTGAAGACTCATGGCGTTCATCCTGATAGCGTGGAAGAGTCGCGGGGACTCCCGGAGCAGCGATGGCTGTCATTAAGAAAACCCGCGGGATGGGCTGGTGGCTCTGTTTAGCTAACTCTTAATGACTCTCTTGCCATCATCTGGGTACTAATGAAGGCTCAGGTAGAGCAGGCCTTTGGCAAATGAAAGGGCACTAATGGTCGTTAAGGTTTGTTTTCATGTTTTTGTTTCGTGTCGACCTCCCTTGGCGCTCGCTCCGTTCTGTACGGTATTCTACTGGGACGCTCTGTAACCGCGCCATCGTCCGGAAAGCGGGGAGTATTCGATCTCTGAAACATTACGACCACTTGTCCTGTGTCTTTGTTTTGCTTCTCTTCCTTTTTTTCTTATTTAGCTGATGGGATATGCTACAAACAGGGATGGGTAGGCTTCTATGAAAGAGGCTTTCGCAGAAACGATCCTTGTTTTAGTGGAAGTGTCATTTTTTTTTCAAACAAGTGGAAGCTTCGCTATGTAACCAACACTAATCGTTGCTTCATGCATTCAGGAAAACCCTTGGGGGTACAGTGCTTCTGCTGCTTCAAAACAAAATTTGAAGATTTTAAAACCGACTTACCTTCCTTACCTTTTTTAATCCCACTTAACTTCCTTACGTTTTTAAAATATGTTCAGGTTTGAAGATGCCTCGTATACAGAACACGCTTATGCAAATATGCGCATCTTGGTTACATTAAACATTTTTACCCTTCTGCTTTGTGAAATTCTTTTAATAAAAAAAAAGACACCCCAACGAGATGACCAACTGCTTCTTTCTCTCTTTCTTTTGTGTTTCTTCCTGTTTTGGTCGGTGAGAGCGGGAAACTAACCAGTGTTTTGCATATAGAGAGATTTGGATGGCAGTGCAGGTTACGAAAGCCTTTTTACCTGAAGCTAATGTAACAAAGAGGAAGTAAGAAACAGTTATTTAACGAGGGTTTCGTTGTGTTTATGGATAGACTTGTAGAAAGAAGTCAGTACTGACATGCTGACCTAAACCTAAAATTTCTCTAAAATATGATTATATGAATGTGTACAGGCCTATTGCGTTGCAGCTTATTGTTCATACATTTGTAAAATCTATGGAGAAAGTTCATTCGTCAAACATTAGGCAGATTCATCACTTTGACTGAATTCAGTAAATTTCCCAAACTTGACCAGAGTTTAATGTTGTGCTTAGACGAGCTTAATTAAAATAATTAAACTTAGACTTCAACGAGTTAATAGAGGTGCCGTAGTTTTCAAGTTGGCTTTCCGTTTTATGCTTATATGCTAAATCATTTTGGAGTAGTTAATAAATGTGGTTCTTGTAACTTTCGTCATAACCATTACAATGACTAAATGCTATTTTTTCCTTCGGCTCTCAACTGGTTTTTGGTTTTGTGGTACCATCTGTGATTTCTGTATTCGTTACAAGTTAAAAACAGCGATTCAGGGTTTGGCGACGGACAAGCAGCGGCAACAGTTTGGGTTGCTTGCTTCGTTTGGGTTTTGGTGCGTTTGTTTTCGCTTTTCTGTTGCCATTTGTTTGTCTGTATTGTGGTGATTATATGATGTACCCCCACTGTGGGCCTAATTACGGTATAGCAGTCTGAACTCTCTAAGGAAGAACGGTGGAAAAACAAGTCTTTTTCTCAGAAAGACCCCCTCCTCCTCCTCCTCCCCCCCCCCCCGTCCCTACCTCTCCCATCTGTACATCACCAGAGATGAGGGGGAGGATGCGAAATGTGTTTGAGTGATGTGCACAGTTCTTGGCTTCTGATCGTTAACGGATCATCCACGTAGATCTGACCCTGCGTTGTCCCGTATGCATGTGCAGCATCACGTGAACTTAAATTTTGTCCCGCAGCCAATGTAGTCTACAAATGATACATTCGAAGCGTTTCGTTTCATTGGCTGCTACTAACACTCTCTTATTTTAAACGGCCCATTCATTGTGTTTGTTCGTGGTCGACCGTATTAAAGTCACTGACTGCGCTATAGGTTGGGAATGAATACACTTGCCGTTCAAGAGTATAAATTAGGTTTCGATCTGCTGTCTTTTCATGTATAGACACCTGTATCGTTTAGATTGATCCAGGTTCATTTGGAATATTTCCGTTTCTCAGATCTGTTGATCTTTACTGATTTAATTCACTCATAATGGAACAGAGAGATGAAAAGAAAACAGATTTCATGCTAATTTAGCTTTATGAATAATCTTTTGTATTCTGTACTTTACATATGAATTACGATGGTTCTTCTAACGGCAGGTAGAGAAACGGTACTTTGGTAATGAACTCAGAGATTCGTGTGTTCGCTAGACGTTGCGTCTGTTCAAATACCCAGGACATAATTGATTCGTAACTTCGTCACCCAGACCTTCGTCGTAAAACTTTTCTTAAGTTGTTTGTGGAAACGTATGGCCTGTCTCCCCTGTTACATATTTTCATAAGCCTAGCACGAATACGTGACAGTGTCATACCTAGTTAAAACGTCAGTGAGGGCTGTTTGAAGATGCTGAGCTATGAGAACGATGTTTTGAACCTGTTGCCAGACTCGACTAGATATCTTCCATGGTTTGAGAAACGTTCCTTTTGCCCAGTAATACCGCTATCTTTGGAGTGGTGATGAAAATCACGCAGCTTCTCTCCGGAAATAAAGTTATGGAAATCTCGCTTTCAGATGAGCTGGAGCAGCTGTGATAAGCGTAAATAGTGACATAGCAAACAACGTGGAAAAAACTGTGCGAAAATCAGTTAGGCCTTGGAAAAAAACCCCCTAAAAATATACAAACAAACGTATCTTACGCAGTGTTTAGTATGTTATGTGATTGTGTGGAATGTAAGGTCAGTGTAGCATGTATAGAGTTACCTATAGTGAAGCATAAGTAGCTTCTGAAGTCAGACATATTTACCTTTGTGCTGTGTACATCAATTAAAAGTCTTAGGGATTAGCTTTGCCACGCAAAGACTTGAAGTTGTCATGGTCTGACTCTTTCTCTCTCTCTCTCTCTGTATGGGTGTGTGTGTGTGTGTGTGTGTGTATGTGTGTGTAAACAGGAGTTTTTCGAACATGCTAAGCACCTATGGGATGATGAGGGAGTGAAGGCTTGCTTCGAGAGATCTAACGAGTACCAGCTCATCGACTGTGCACAATAGTGAGTACATTTTTTACTTTGCCTCCCTCCTTTTCTGCTCTTCATCTCTCTCTCTCTGTCTCTCTCTCTCTCTCTCTCTCTCTCTCTCTGTCTCTCTCTCTCTCTCTCTCTCTCTCTCTGTCTGTCTCTCTCTCTCTCTCTCTCTCTGTCTGTCTGTCTGTCTGTCTCTCTCTGTCTGTCTCTCTGGGGTAGGTCCATGATGTGGGTATTTGAATTGATTGAGCTATGCTTGGCTCTGTATTCCACATGCATTTGGACACTGGTGCGGAGGGTTTGATGAGGTCTCTGTCTCTCTCTCTGTCTCTCTGTCTCTCTCTCTCTCTGTCTCTCTCTCTCTCTCTCTCTCTCTCTCTCTCTCTCTCTGTCTCTCACTTCCCTGTCTTTTTATGTCTGATTTCTTCCACCCTGTCCCCACTGCTGCATGAGTACAGTGTGTTTTGAGGATACGGCTGTTTGTCCACACTGAGTGGTACTTAAACTCCTTAGAGCTATAGCTGAGGTCCTGTTCTGCTCTGGTAGTGATTAGGAGGGTCTGTGTCACTCACACCACAGAGGAGCCTCTCTGTGCTCGTCTCCCTGTCCTGACTGACATAAACCATATCATGATGTCATACGATGACGTTCCACACGGATTCTCTTACCTGTGTGTTCATGGCCTATTCACACACTACGTCTCTCGGCCTGTCTCAGGTTTCTGCAGATGAAGCTCACCTAAGATTCATATGCTTTATTTATGATGCCCACACCATGTTTGTGAAACGGGGGTGTAGTGATTTGTGGTCGTAGCGGTCACAAAGGCAAAAAAAAAAAAAAAGGACAATATTTTTATAGATTTCCTTTGAGTTCAGTGTTCTGACATTTACCTAAGTTGATTAACAAACACACACACACACACACACACAAGCTTGTTACTGATTTAATAGCAGAATTTTTGTAAACTTTAGGCATTGTTTCAAAAGCCATTTGAAAGTCTAAATGTA
Organism: Chanos chanos; assembly: GCF_902362185.1. Taxonomy (NCBI): domain Eukaryota; kingdom Metazoa; phylum Chordata; class Actinopteri; order Gonorynchiformes; family Chanidae; genus Chanos; species Chanos chanos. The sequence continues at coordinate 4,167,960 of NC_044497.1, read as the reverse complement.
TATTCTGTGAATACTGATTGTCAATAATGAGAGCTTCTTTGCCATTGGTGGGTGTGTCCGCCAATAGGATGTCTTCTTACAGTTACCTCATGTATAACTAGTCTCATTGTTTGTGCATATCAGTGTGTATGTGAGTGTGTGTGTGCATGTGTGCAGACACACACATTCACAGACATACACACCACACACACACACACACACACACACACACACACAGAGTACTGTGGAGTGTATGTGCATTGGCATTGGGTTCAGTAGTTGGTAGAGTGTAGTACAGAGACGTTTGGTCTACCCTGGCTGTCCATCTTTAACCGTGATAAGCTCACTTTTCCAATGGCTTTATCTACCGCTTACACAAACACACACAAACACCACGGTATCTCACAAGCTCATTGTGTGTGTGCGCGCGCGTGAGTCTGTGTATATGTGTATGCATATGTGTGTACTCAGATGCCAAGTT
>NC_044497.1:4157500-4162500 GCF_902362185.1 Chanos chanos | reverse complement strand
ATTTCCTTGAAATTAGGAAGCTAGTTTTCGAGTGCGTGTGTCTGTGTGTCTGTGTGTGTGTGTGTGTGTGTGTGTCTGTGTGTGTGTGTGTGTGTATGTGTGTCTGTGTGTCTGTGTCTGTGTGTGTGTGTCTGTGTGTGTGTGTCTGTGTGTCTGTGTGTGTGTGTGTGTGTGTGTGTGTGTGTGTGTGTGTGTGTGTGTATGTGTGTGTGTGTATGTGTGTGTGTGTGTCTGTGTGTGTGTGTGTGTGTGTCCAGTTGACAGGAAGAGGAGGAGCTTTGTCGATAGACACACCACTCATGGTTGCCATGGTGATCCAGCTGCAGACCAAACCAGGCCTGGCCACTGGACCCAGCCTTCCTCTCTCTCTCTCTCTCTCTCTCTCTCTCTGTCTCTCTCTTGTGGAGCAGCTGGAGAGGTCTGGTCAGTTCACTGGAGCTGAGTCGTATCCGGTGAGGGTTGGCAGCCTCTCTGTACATGCCCAGTGTCATATCCCAACGCAGGCACAGGAAGGAATCATTTATAGCCTGAGAGTCCATGAGCAGCCAACGAGCCCAGAGCCTTCCTGTCCCACTCACTACGCCGTTACACACACACACACACACACACACACACACTGTCATTCTCTGATACCCCCCCCCCATGCATACTGTTATTTAAACCCCTTACACATCTACACACACACACACACACTCACACACACGCACACTCGCACTCACACACACACACACACACACACACACACACTGTTATTCTCTGATACCCTCCCATGCATACTGTTATTTAAACCCCTTACACATCTACACACACACACACACACACACTCACACACACACACACGCACACTCGCACTCACACACACACACACACACGCACACGCGCACACACACACACACACACACTACATATGATTTTACTCATGACGCAACCCATACAAACTGTCATTTAAATCTGTACACAATTACAAACACATATACTAAATGTTTTTTATAATACAAATTCTGCGTCACTACACAACTGCCCAAATACACATACCAAAATTATACTGACAATCGAATTCTTTAACGCTACGCAACTACACACAATACATACGGTCATTCATTTTTTTCTTTTTTTACCGTTAGCCTACACAGCTATACAAATGAAATAACTGTCATCATTTTAAATATCATTTTACGTGGCTGACCTGCTCTGTTCTTCAAACTGCATGCCATTACTCCACTTTACCTCACCTTGTCCAACGCTCATTCAGTCTGGCAGAGGTGTTGTACATGTGGACCAACGCATTTAGGGCGAACCCGAAGAAAGGGTTAAATCGGTAAAAAAAAACAAAAAACACACCAGGTGTGAAATAATATGGAAATTACATGGAAAGTCGCCCACGTCGATATACAGAGAGAGAGTTGTTGTTTCCAACATCGCGTGCCTTAAAAACAGGTAGCCTGCACGTTCTAGTTCACTTAACACGCTAAATGAACACACGTGCCAAACGTAAAGTTCTTACCCAAACGATTCATTTCACTTTGGCTCCAACATGAACGGACATTTTGCTTTTCAGCTATTTGACACCAGACACTTTTTTCCGCTGCACTGAAGATGTATTCAGCAGTGACTTGAAGTAGGCTACATTTGAAAATGTTTGACTTTTGTCAGACAGATTCCGTATCACTGTATTGGATTACGATGTATGTGTTTGTTACACGCATTTTCATTTAAAACTCTGTGTATGGTATTTTTTTGTGGCTGGTTTGTGCATCTGATAATTGAGGATAGCCCACAGCTGGTACAATGTGTCTGCAGCGTTTTCATAGTAAAGAGAATGGACTATATGGGTGAGTTATGAAATAGCTACAACCCACTGCCAACCCAGTTAATCTCCTCATTGCACTCTTGTTGTCTTAGCTCATCTTTTCAGTGGTTGTTGTATTAATGAGAGTGTCCGACTCTCTCGGGCTAACCCTCCGTTCACCCCGCGCTGGAGCCAAACGCTCGAGCCATTTTTAGCACGTGTACGCTGTGGATCAAGTGGAGGCCTGAAATAACCGCAGGACGCCAAAGCATTTGCAGTTCCTCGAAGATCACTTATAAACAGAATTCTCCCCGAGGGTCCACTGGCAGACACAGCGTAGCACGGGTAGCCATTTTGGACAGGTAGTGCACGTGTGCGTGTGTGTGTCTGTTTGTGTCTCTGGCCTGTCCTCCCAGGCATATTTTTAGCCTCTCCTCTCCTCTCTGCAGCTGTGGGATGGAAGGATGGTTTTGGAGGTGCATGGCTTCATCTGTTTAATATAGCTGTCAGGATGCAAAATGGCCTCATCTCTCCCCATGTAAACTCTCCCTTCTCCACCCAGAGAGAGAGAGACAGAGAGAGAGAGAGAGAGAGAGAGAGAGAGAGGGAAAGAGGGGGAGAGAGATGCACCTTACAAGAAGAGCTCTATCTCTATCTCCCTCTGTCCTTTCTTTCTTTCTTTCTTTCTTTCATTCTTTCTTTCTTTCTTTCTTTCTTTCTTTCTTTTTTTTCTCTCTCTCTCTCTCTCCCTCTCTCTCTCTCTCTCTCTCTCTCTTTCTCTTTCCTCTCTCTACCCCTCTATCATGTCTCACTGAATGCTCTCAGAGCTAGGTTTTCACGTGGAGAATGCAGTGTTTATAGAGAGAGTGAACTTGTTAAAGCAGTGGTAGATTTTGGATATTAGATGAGTGTTTCAGGGACACAGTATCTGATGCAACTGTTAAATCAGCTTGTGAACACACACACACACACACACACACACACACAGAGGCATGTGTGTGTACGCGCATGTGCTGTGTAGATAATGGTATGTAGCTGTGTGAAGCCACGGAGCGTGTGTGAATTATCGTGTTTCTCTGTCGGAGTATTAACAGATCGGCGCAGAGGGAGAGCGTAAGCGCGTGTAAATCTTAAGCATGTGAAAACGCTCCGCCGCGTTTGTATCATACAGTCAGGCTGGGTCCAATAAGAACCTATAAACTCCTCAGACCGCCCGACCCTTCTGAGAACCCGGGCCGACGAGGAACAGACACCGAAGGCTTCCTAGAACTCTCCCCATGTCTCTAATGTTACACAACTGTTGCATGTGTGGTTTTGTAGTGGAACACGCTGAATGGGACCAGCATGTCTCCCCGGCTGGAGCCAGAAGGCACTTACCCGCAGTATATATCAGCCGTAAGAGCAGGAGAAATTCCAGCCTTTGACCTTTGACCCGTCGTGTCGCACGGAGCTGATTTGTTGTGGTCCGACCGTTTCATTTAGTTGAGAATTGCGAGGATTTCTCTGTATCGCTCAAGTGAAAGAAATGAACGCAAGAAAATGAAATGAATTGAAAAGAGCTACAAAGTGCAGTTTGTGCACCGGCCTCGTAGGAATCAGTGAATTACTGAATAAGTGAATAAGTTGAAGCGGTAGAAAATGAAATGAGTCGACGGGGGGGAATTCAGGACGAACCGGGCGAGGCCAAGGTTTGGTTTTGGAATCAGATGTTAGGAAGCTGTCATTTTGATAACGTGACAAAATGTGATTGTGATGTGTTGAGACGTCGCTTTTCATGCCATTAATTCAGTTTACTGGAAGACTGTAATAAAAAAGACAGACAAACAAACAAACAAACTCAATCTAACGTTTGAGATTGATTCACTATTTTTACAGTAGTGTTTTCCCCCTTCCAAACACCTGTTTGTTTGAGTTGTATGTCTGTCTGTAGGACACTGTGCTGATAGTAACCATTCAAAAGTTGGAAAGTATTGACTGATACTCTCCCTTCAGCCAATAAAAATGTCCGGATTCTAACGAAAGGTCAAGGCCATCGGGTAGACTGGATAAACAGGTCATCTTTGTGAATGGAGCCAGGCTACAGTTAAACTGACTGAACTCTATACGTCAACACTCTGGATCTCTCGCCGCTGTCTCTGCACGTGCATTAAACGCATAGGGAACGCGCCGGAACTTCCAGCCTAAGTCTGTTCCAGCGAGGTTCTCATGAATGACTCACGCTGCCGCGGTATAAGTGTAACTTTCTAGAATTTTATTTGCGTAACTTTTGGGAATGGCGTTTTGTTTACAAAAGAAAAACGCAGGACGTTGACGGCTCACTCTGTCTTTTGGCTCTGATTACCCTCCTTTTACCGTCTTTACCCGGACAAATTGCAAAACCGACAGACACAAATCACCCCTGGATAACGTAAAAGGGGTGGATTTATTATTATGTTTTTTTTTCTCGTGTGTGTGTGTGTGTGTAAGTTAAATATCAGCGCTAAGTGTTGTCGCTAACGCTCCTGTGTTGTGAGAGTCTCCGTGGGGAACAGAGACATACAGCTGTGAAATGCATGATGAAAACCAGAGGCATTTTTAAGTACGATTTTTTTCACCCGTCTTTCTCTCTCTTTCTTTCTTTCCTTTTTTTTGGGGGGTGGGGTGGGGGGGGGGTTAAATCGGTGTGATGCGGCTTTGTCGGGGATCCCAGCGGTGGGCTGTGAGTGGACACACAGGAAGAGCGACTCAGTTCACTTTTAAGGCATTTGCCTTACTGTTACTGTGACGAAAACATGGGAACAGACAGAAGTCCCAGTCACAGGGACCATAACACCCCAGCCCTCCCACCAGATTGACCCCCTTATGTAACCTCACTGATGGGGCCAGGCAGGGATGACCTGTGCCACGGCGCTCTCTGCTGGTGAAAAGCAGTACTGTTTGTTACTTACAGATTAGTGAGAAAAAAAAATCAATTTCAGAATTAGCACCTAGTTTTTCTTTTCTCCAGATGGGAATATTGTACATCCCAAATGAAATGTCCCTTTAAAGTCACATATAACATGTGGTGTAGGGAGTGTGTGTTTAAGGTCACTTATAGAATATGTAGGGAGTGTGTGTTTAAGGTCACTTATAGAATATGTAGGGAGTGTGTGTTTAAGGTCACTTATAAAATATGTAAGGAGTGTGTGTTTAAGGTCACTTATAGAATGTTTTGGGGAGTGTGTGTTTAAGG
>NC_044497.1:4135000-4145000 GCF_902362185.1 Chanos chanos | reverse complement strand
GGCGCCGCAAAACAACCACATGCACACGTGCACACACACTCTCCCTCTCCCACACACACAGACACACACACAGACACACACGCAGCGGCGAGGTCAGAGGGCAAGTGAGAGTAAGGGTCACAGGGACACTCGGACCAAGTGTACCAGCTGGCCCAAAATGACTCCGTGGAGACGGACAGAACACAGACAGAGAAGAGCTGACTGCACACAACATCACAAAAACAAAATACACTCTCATCACACCGCACCGCATTTCTAACAACAGCAACAACCACGTGTGGGTTTGTGCAAAGCTACAATTGAGTTAGTGTGTGTGTGTGTGTGTGTGTGTGTGAGTGTGTGTGTGTGTGTGTGTACAGTCATGCATGAGTAAGTGTGTGTGTGTGCACGCATGGGTGGAAAGTTATAAGTGAGTGCATTTGTTTGTGTGGACACACAGTCCAACATGTAACCAGATAAAGGCCAATAATAAATTCTTAAGAAGGTGATGATTAAGGCTGATAAACTATCAGTATGATGAAAGATGCAGGTGGAGGGCTGTGACTGGCACCGAAGGCTGTGATGATGAGGATGAATATCGTGATGAAGGCCGCGCAGGCTGTGATGTGGTACGTAAGTGAACTGATGATGCTGACGATGATGATGGTGATGGTAATGATCATGATGATGAAGGTTACCTGAAGAGAGCAGTTGAGAGCCTCTGACAGTCTATGCAGCTCATTCTCCACAGACCGACAGATAGGGCAGTGGTCACCATGCATAGCCACGCTGTTCACCAGCAGGAAACTGTACACACACACACACACACACACATACGCAGATACATACACACACACACACACGCACACACACACACACACACACACACACACACACACATACGCAGATACATACACACACACACACATGCACACACACACACACACACACAGAAAGAGAGAGAAAGGGAGCATACCGATTAAGCTTCAACTTCCTCAACTTCCTTTCTGTAAAAATCAAACCTCACAACTTTCCCTGAGAGACAGACTGAAAAACACACTCAGGAAGGAAGCGCGTCTTACTTCACTCCTCGTGTGGTAAGTATCCTCGCCGAGCTGATGTTGAAAACGTTCTCAAAGCGTTCCAACTTGTGTTGGGTCATCCTGTACAGACACAAAACATTTTACTAAAGACAAACTGCCCAAATCACAATGGACATACAACTAGAGTACGCACTCTTATACAAAACACAATGCACATACAAACACACACACACACACACACACCACTTCAGGTACCCTGCTCCATGCTCTCTGCCTCTCTCTCTTGCCTACACACACACACACACACACACACACACACACACACACACACACACACACACACACACACACAGAGCTTTACTCAGGCTGACTGAACAAAAACCAGGAGATCCACATTCTCTTGTCAAAACACACCCCCTGGTCTTCCCATAAAGGGGCAGAGTGATAGGCTGATGGGAGGAACCATAAGTCTCCACTTAAACCAGAAACAGGTCAGTTCAGCAGCAGAGACTCTGCCATACTTAGCCAATGAAACGAGGTTAAGTTATTCTCTTGTTTGCAGTCAGCCAATCAGCAGTGAGTCGAATTGAAATCTATTTTGAAACTCATATTCATGTACTCTGTGCTTGTCTTTTCTTTTCCTGTTTTTTGGGTCCCCCCATCAGGGTCAGAGAGGTCAGGATGTGGTTAAGTGTATTAATTCTAATCCTATGATTGCATTGTTCTGTTGCATTAAGCAAACAAAATTAAACAACTGTTCATAACAAAAGGAGACTCATATTCAGTGTGGAACTTGGAAAAAAAGACAAAGCATTTAAGAATGGAGTTCATTTTATCTCTGTGTTTCATTTAAGAACTGATATTTTCCCTTTTGGCCACCCAAATCGCCTTATTTTTTTTAAATTTTTTTTTTGGGGGGGTTGACCCTTGACCTTACTCGTGATGGAAGCCAACGTCGTGATTCCCGACGAGGACCACCAGCTCCGTGTCGCTATGGTGACGGAAGATCCTCCTAAAACGCCGGACGTCGTCGTCCCATGCCTGACAAGAACACCAGCAACGATTTTATTAAAACCAGCGATTTTATTAAAACCAGCTTTCTGATTCCCTTCACCAGTCACCGGAGGTGTATCGGCTCTGAAACCGAGACCGAGACCGCGATACAAAGGTCCATGGTCTCGTGTCACGGTTCCCGGATGATGGAAGATGGTCAGTCGACTGAAACGTCAGCGAATAAAGTGATACTTGACAAGACGCGGCGTGTCCACTCCTCTACGTTTCTGTATGCGGAACTAAAATTAAAAACTCAGTTTCCTCTCCAATTCCATAATGGAGCCGTGACTTAGCACACGATCAACGATGCAGCCTCGTAAGCACGGCGACCGCAAAGCTAGAGCTTGAGGACCCTCCCGTATTCTTCATGTCTCCCGTTTGGGAGCTTTTCGGTTTTCCGGGGGAACTACAGTAGTAATGGGCAAAGACAAGTGGATAAGACGAAGGCAGGATGCCGGCATTGTTCAACTGAAATCGGGTATGTTGCTGGCAGCACTATCAAACATAATTACTCATTTGAGACGGCATCATCCAAATCATCACTGATACAAGGAAAAACAAGAGTGGAGTGTAAACTGGAAATTATGGCCAGTTTGCCACTGTTTACAAGTTGGTACAAATTTATAAGTTTACAAGTACATTCATAGTAAATGAAAAGAAACTCAATGTTTTGCGTTTCCTTTTTCATTGTACCGGAACTGTACCGAACTGTGACTTCAAAACCGGGGTACGACACAAAACCGAACTGCGATTTTTGTGTACTGTTACACCCCTACCAGTCACCCACACTGCCACTGTATCACTGTATCATGAACCATTGAGTCAACTGTATCACTGTACCATGTACCGTCCAGTCAACTGTATCACTGTATCATGAACCATTCAGTCAACTGTATCACTGTACCATGTACCATCCAGTCAACTGTATCACTGTACCATGTACCGTCCAGTCAACTGTATCACTGTATCATGTACCATTCAGTCAACTGTATCACCGTATCACTGTATCATGTACCGTCCAGTCCACTGTATCACTGTAAAATAATCAGAAAATAAAGACAGTCTTCCTGCTACTGCACCTGTTAACAATCTCTCTCATCACCTCACACCCTCTACTGAAATACACATTCTTCTTTCCTTTTAAAAATAACTGTCACAAATGTACTGACATGTAAGGGACAAAAAGTGAAACAGAGCCCACACAGGGATTTCACGGGGCGGCTGCTGCATACCTGATGCTGACTGAAACATACCTCAGGGAGACACAGCTAGTCTGTAAAAAGTAGATGGACTGTGTACCTAATGTCACTTAACATTTCAGTAAACCATAAGCTGAGATAAGGAAGGTGGGGGGGGGGGGGGGGGGGGGGGCGGGGTTGGACATTGGAATAGATTAGAATTAGAATTAGAATAGAATACAGGGACCTACTGGATCAAATGTCACACATAAAAACACGGTCTTTTATGAAAATGAAAGAGTAATTCCCCACGGTGCAGGGGTGAGATGACCTTGAGTTAATACCCAAAGGTGAGCCTGTCTCAGGGACATTTAGAGCAGATTGTTATATAAGGAGACAGGCCACGCAGAACAGAAAACAAAACGCTAGCACTGTGATCACGTCCTGTCCTGAAACCTCCACAGAAAACCACTACTCCCACGACATGTCACTGCTCCTCCATCAAATTTAGAACATCCACCCTCTCTGTTTAGAACAGGTTAATTTGGAAAGACTTATCATCTGCCCTGCAGTTAGGGCTGAAAAGAGGCGAGAGAGAGAGAGCGAGAGAGAGGGAGAGACACAGAGAGAGAGAGAGAGAGGGAGAGAGAGGGAGAGACACAGAGAGAGAGGGAGAGAGAGAGTGAGAGACACAGAGAGAGGGAGAGACACAGAGAGAGAGGGAGAGAGAGAGTGAGAGACACAGAGAGAGAGGGAGAGACACAGAGAGAGAGGGAGAGACACAGAGAGAGAGAGAGAGAGCGAGAGAGAGGGAGAGACACAGAGAGAGAGGGAGAGACACAGAGAGAGAGGGAGAGACACAGAGAGAGGGAGAGACACACAGAGAGAGAGGGAGAGACACAGAGAGAGGGAGAGACACAGAGAGAGGGAGAGACACACAGAGAGAGGGAGAGACACAGAGAGAGGGAGAGAGAGAGAGAGAAAGAGAAAGAGAGAGAGAGAGAGAGAGAATGAGCTCTTGCACTAAGTTGGAGTGTCAAATTCCAGCTCTGCTCCGTTAATGCAGGCTGATCACTTACAGCGATAATGCAATGAAGTCATATCTCCTTCACAGTCAACGCACTAGTGTTCAGTGAAAGCACTGTAAGCCCTCACCCAAAGGACTGAACACAAACCACACACTTTTTTCTGAGCACTTTCACACACCCCATGCATTTACATCTGTAGCGACTGACTTTTTTGACTGGCAGTGTGGAAAATATTTAAGCATTTTAACACTGCCTGGACGTATATTCTGCCTAACCAAGTCTTAAGCTGCAATACTAAGTGTCATTACTTAGGTTCAACAGTGAAAAAGAACAAAGAGGAAGTTATGCGAGAATGTGGCGGTCGAGCGCGTGCAGGAAAGTGCCTGCAAGCCCAAAAGAAGAAGTATTATTCATCTGTTGTAACCTTCAGATCTGCTGTAACCTGTATATAATCAAGAGCATCTGTGACTGAACTGGCTGTATCCTTAAGTGAAAGTATTTTAGATTAGACAAGTGAAACCGAAACTTTGAGAACTCGAGTGTGTCAACAGAGTTCAACAGCTCGACAGACTAGTTCCACTCCTACATCACGCCTCCTCTAAAGCTGTTTGTCACACTGTAGAAATACTCTGTGCTGCTCTCTGTTTGGAGAGACTGTGCTCACAACTGACTGGAGCGCACTCTCCCGTGCTCATGCTATTGGAATACAGGTACATGGTTCATCACATCTGAAGTTTGCTGAGACAAATTTCCCTTACAGTAGGCAAAGCATGTGAATAGAAAAGGCCAGTTACGCGTGTGTGTGTGTTCACTGACAGGCATAAAATAGTAGTGATATTCTAACTGTACTTATTCATCACAAAGAAATGATTTATTTCTGGGTAAGATGCTGTTACAGAATATGTTCACGCGCAGTCAAATTTTTGCAGAGTGTCTGTAAATTTACATATGGTTTGCAAGCCTGTTCCTTTATGACTTCTGGAAACATAACAAGATGAGATAGCCTACAAGACTCTGTACAAAGGAACCACTGGACGTCTTCTGACCAACAATGAACATTCTGCTCACTCATAAGCTTTCAAAGATTCAGCTATAATATCATCATTCTCCACTGTCCAATTTCACCATCTGCATCCTCCATCTAATATAACAATTATGACACGTGTTCCCATTGAATGCTTCAATTATGACGTCATTGTCTATCACTGTCCATTTCTTCAGCTATGACATCGCCATTTCTCTCTTATTTTTTTACTAAGCCTATGTGTGTGTGTGTGTGTGTGTGTGTGTGTGTGTGTGTGTGTGTGTGCCTGCTTATCTAAGCCCTGCACGCTTACCTGAGTTGAGCTCCACTTCCCCTCATCAAACACATCTCCGAGAATGAAGACAATCTCTGGTCTCAGCAGCCGCAGGGCCGTCTGAAAGGAGCGCTCCATCTGCCATTCTCTGGACGGAGGAGGAGGTGGAGGAGAGGAGAAAGAGAAGAAATTCTCAACGTTTGGGAAATCTTTGTTTATATATAATTATATCCCATTTTAAATGGGTGGTCTCCTGAATTCCTGAAGAAAGAAGAAAAAAAAACTCTCAGTCTGAATGCAACCCGTACCAGAAGGGCTGGTGTTTCGCAAACTTGATTGAAACCATCTGTGTCGTTATTTTTACAGTGATCGTGAGATCGTCCGCTCTATGAATGTGTTCACGCCCTGACAGCCCTGTTTCATAGTCTTCCCTGACTGCACGTTAGGTGCTGAGTTGGTATACCACTTCTCTTACAATCCACTGCTTATGAACTGAGACACTGGCAGAGAATGGCTTCGTGAGGACTGGGTTCATTTAGTCAACTGTTTATTAACCTGTGGCATCAACTCAACTAGGTTTGATCCGACTGGACACTGTACAGCCATCACATCGGAAACCCTTAGGGATGTCAAATAATATCATCAGCTTTTGAGCCATATTGATTCAGTCTCTTAAAGGGATTAGTACTGTATGGTTCCATCCTCAAATAAGCGCCCTATCCTCTAACGGAGAGAAAGGTGTACAGAGCATTCATTTGAGTTGAGTTTCTTGTTGACCTATTACAATATACACACACACACACATATATATATATATATATACACAAACACATCCAGTTTACAGTTTAAACTGAAAAGTGTCGACGAACCAGTTTGGTCTTCACTCTAGGCAACGTTTTAAAATCTGCGGTAACGAGCAAACGCGGCTGTGTCAACGTGACACCGCAACCTCTTACCTCCTCAACTTGTCAAACCAGTGCCCTCTGACAGCTCCCAAGAGATGGGTGTCCGATAAAAACAACGCGCGGAGCGGGGCAGCTGGGTCCTTGCTCGCGGTCATTTCTGGCCACGAGCATCGCAAAATCGCAGGGTAATATATCACATATTCACAGAATATGAACACGCAGGTAACCGTCAAGATCAGGAGGACAATTATACTCAGTCTACCTCGACCACTTAGCCCAAACATGACAGGTTAATGAGTGAGACGATTTAAAATCTACTAAAAAAAACCCCCCACCGCAGCTAAGTGAATCAGTCGCATAAATGAAGTAGATGTATCCAAATATTATCCGAATTTATTTTTCAAAATGTCCATCCGTCCTATTACAAAGTGCACGGGTCCAAACAACGCCATGCGACAAAATTTTGACTCACGTGTAACTGTTTAGCCAGTTAGCGTGCTCGCTAAAAGCCAAAAGGGACGCCCCTCTTTGCTGAAACTGGACAACGTTTTCAGATTAAAAATTAATCCTTATGCATGAGTGGATCCGATGCTATTTCCACGAAGGTCACTGCAAATCTCGCATTGAACGCAAGCGCCCGCGAGCACAACAGTGATGCCGGTTAACAGCAGGTTATTTGGGTCCCCCAACTGCATCAGTACAGCTGATGCTCCACCGATGTTGAGCACGTACCCGTCCGTGTTATCTTGAACAGTTTCCTTTTAAGAGTTTGACGTCAAAGAGCAGAAAACCGGTTCTACGACTTCGTCATAATCTCATGTCACTCGTTGCCTATTTTCCTCCCTGGTCCGCACAATGGGGAGAACACAAGCGTTCTCTCGTGACAGCACAAAGATGTCATTGTTGCCACAGTCTGTGTGTGCATGACCGCGGTTAGAAGCGGATGAGTAACACCACAACCCTTGTCTCACTGTTGTGAAACGGGAAATAGCGACGCTCTCTGGTCGTTACTGAGGTTAAAACTACTTGAAAAGAAAAGAAAAGAAACTGCATTCGATATATTCTTCTTACGATCATTTTCCTAAAGCAAGTACTTCTTATGAAGAAAGTCGCGTAACAAATAAACAATTCGTTTTTATACGGCTGCTAATACAACATTTTAGATGAAGTGCGAATCACGCTTAGCATATCCTTTCGGATTTATTTATTTATTTATTAATTTATTGACACTTTACGTTTTATTATAGAGAACAGACTACGGGATGAAGGAACCAAGTTTGCTCTGTAGTCTTGCAGTGTCCTAGCTCTTATAAGTAAGCTAATGTCTGGACTGAAGAGGATTCTCTGTGTTACCTGTTATATATGAAGAAAGGCAGCAACGTCTTAGTCTTTCGAAAGAATAAGGTAAAAAAAAAAAGAAAAGAAAAGAAACCGAGAGTACTCATCAGTACTCTGAAAATGTCCCCAAATGTCAGCACGTTTAGTCCGATGCTGGATCGGTCATAGTAATCTATCTGGTAGTTCCCGCATCTGGCCACGCGGGGGAGCTGTTCTTTTCATGTTTTTAATTTGGATTTCTGACCGAGAGACCAACAGAGCACGTTGTGATGCAGTTAAATTGAACAATTCCGTCACAGTCCAACAACAACACAAGCAGGAAGACATTATCTCATACTTTTACTTCTGTAGTCTGTTTATGTAGTTATGTATATTGCTGGTGCACTGCATATTGCTACAGGGTGGCACTTTTTTAAGTTAGATAAATAGTTCAGTTGCGAGGAGATTTTTGACGGGGAAGGTTTAGGCCAGCTTTAGCAGGTCGAGGAGTCTGCTGTGGACAGGTACAGGGTGGTGGACTGGCCCAGGTCACCTAAAATAATCCCAGATTTAAACAGTCAGATCAGAACATATCAGATTAATCATCCTTTCACATCCTTTCATCATTTTACAGCACATCTATATTATTGTTGTGATTGTGTGTATACATGCTCAGACAAAGTCTATTCTCTCTGCATTTTCATCCACATCATACTTTCTTTAATCTTTCTCTCTTTTCACATGCACGCACACGCGCGCACACACACACACACACACTGTGTCTAAATGCATGATTGACAGATACGGCTGTGTTCACAGTGTAGTAATGTGATGAAAACGTACCTGTTTTCTGAGCGTGTGCAGTTCACCACAGACTTTCCTGAAACTCCTTTCCAGGTCTGTATATTTCCCCTTTAACTTTTCCCTGTCTCTCCTCTCCTTTAAGAAGTCCTCCTTATACACCTGGGCCTGACAGACAGAGAAAGACACACAAACAGCCAATCACAACTCACACACAGGAGAAAAGACCCGCCCACGAGTAAGGGGACTAAACTCCCATCATTCCCGCCCCGCGACCAGCCGCTCTCTCACACCACATCTAAGAGTTTGACTTAGTCGTGACCGATCACGCAGACGGTGTTTTTGATCAGGTGCATATTCCGCTGTTTACCTGATGCCTCCAGATCTGCAGGGTCTCTGTCTCCTCCGTCCGGTGACTCTCCTGCGCCTCCTTCAGGGCCTGGAGGAGAACCATAGGGAGAGCTGCATTAAACAGATGACTTTGATGTCAATCAAACTGTGACCAAAAAACCTAGTCTATTAGTCTTTGATGTTTGTGTGGATGGTTTGAGAGAACTTTATTTCTGTGCATAGGGTCTTTTATAAATCTGATCTCCAGATATGATGAATCAGTTGGCTGGTTTACCTCCGTCTTGACCTGACACTGTGTTTGCTCCCTTACCTTATTGAGTCGTTTGATTTCCTCCGTCTGCTGCTGCCCTCTCCTGGTCAGAGTGTGGAACTGCTGCCTCAGGCGATCTGCCTCTTTCTCAGTCTCCCGTGGCTTTGAACTGAGAATATCACCACACCCCTGTAATCACACAAAACCAATCACAAATCAGCTAATTACCACACTCAGTAGTACTAGGGTTTGTAAAGTTAATATTGGTAAAGTTAGTACTGGTAGTAGTACTAAATTAGTACTGGTGAAGTCAGTATTGGCAAAGTTAGTATTGGTAAAGTCGGTACTAGTAAAGTTAGTATTGGTAAAGTCAGTATTGGTAAAGTCAGTCTTAGTATAAGTCAGTATTGGTAAAATCAATATTGGTAAAGTTAGTATTGGTGAAGTCAGTATTGGTAAAGTCAGTATTAGTATAAGTTAGTATTGGTAAAGTTATTATTGGTAAAGTCAGTATTGGTGAATTCAGTATTGGTAAAGTCAGTATTGGTAAAGTTAGTATTAGTAAAGTCAGTATTGGTAGTATTAGTGTTTGGAGAGTCAGTATTTAATCACTCACCTGCTCCCTCTCCACAGGAGGTTCTGTCTGTGATGATGACTCCTCTTCATCTTTTCTCTGTTTCCTCCCTCTCTCCTTCTCTTTCACCTGTTCTGTCCATCTGCACTCAATCATACTCAGTCTCTTCTTCATGTCTATGAGCTGATCGACGAGAGTTCAAATTTCACTCACATTTCTGTTA
>NC_044497.1:3782500-3795000 GCF_902362185.1 Chanos chanos | reverse complement strand
CTATCATCTCGATGTGATGTCCCAACATCACTGACTCACAGCCAATGAGAGCCAAACCTTCAACTTGTGAAACAGTGCACAGCCTCCAACCCTTTTATTGGAAACATTCACACATGAATTATAACTAAATGAACTACCATGCAGTCATAGCTTCTCCCCTCACAGAATAGTACTCGGAGAGCTTCGCTGTTATAACCGTGTGGACCACACCCAGGGCGCACCATACATTTAGTTCTGCACGCTGCCTGTCTCCTCTGTGTGTTAAATGTCAGAGTAAGTGTGTGTCTGCATGTGTGTGTGTGTATGTGTGTGTGTGTGTGTAAGAAAACCAGTCTGTGTCAGGCCAAGTCAATGGTGATTTTCATCCTTAATGTGTGTCATTGGTCACTGTAGTTCACACCTTTTCGGGGGCACCACACACACACACACACACACACACACACTCACTCACAGCCGTAAGACTCTCTCACCTGGTAAATCATGACTTTGAAGTTCCTCCTCTTGAGCAGCTCGTTCTCGTTGCTCTCCAGGCGTTTGATCTGGGTGCCCTGTTTCTCCAGCGTGCTGCGAACCGTCTTCACGTTCACGCTCACCTTACGCACTTTCTCCAGCATCTTATTGACCGTGTTGGCAGTGGTGGTGTGGCTCTTGGACAGTTTGGTCAGCTCGCCTTGGATCCCAGTCACCGATCTTTCCATCTCCTGCTGCCTGGCCTCCAGTCCGGCCTGGGTCTGCTGGATCTGGTCCACTGCACCGATGATCTTGTCCAGCAGAGCCAGCACCATCACTCCGTTCATCTGTCCGTCGCCTTTCGGTTCCTCTTCAGTCTCTTCTCCCGCTTTCTCTGCGCTCTCCTTCTTGGCTTCTGCAGCCTCCTCTTCATCGTCTGACGGAGGAAGGTGAAGCTCGTCGTCGGAGATCTCGGTGAGGGATTTGTGCTGCTCAGACGGCAGTTCCAGCTGCAGATTGGAATCTTCAATCACCTCCATATCAACTAAGAGCAAAAAAACCCCAAAAAAAACAAAAAAAAATGAATAAAGTTGGATAAAAGTGAAAAATCCTAACTGTGAAAGAGAAAGAGAGCTTGTCTGCTGTGTCCTTATTCAGCACTTGTTCTGTGTTCTTAATTGATTTAATTTCCTCTTTGATCCACCTTACCTCTTCCCCAGTCTCTCTCACTCTGTCTCTCTCTCCCTCTCTCTCTGTCTGTCCCTGTATCACACTCTGTGCACTCTCCCTCTCTCCGACACTCCACACGAGCTCTCTCTGTCTCTCTCTCTCTCTCTCTGTCTGTCTCTCTGCAGCTGCAGTGGAGGCTCTGTTCTGTGTGAGTAGGGAGACTTCAATGCCACACTTGCCTGTAAACTCCGACTGACTAATCAGCTACCTCCTCTTTCTTTTTTTTTCTCTCCCTTCCTTTCTCCAGCCCTCTCCCTTCGGACGCTCCCCTTTTTCCCTCCCCGGTGCGTGTGTGCGAGTCTCTGAATGTGTGTGTGTGTGTGTGTGTGTGTGAGTGAGTGACAGAGCATTACACCACCCAGTGGTACGGGGCAGTCCCACTGTGCCCCTCTGCAGCGGCGTGTGGTTGGAATAGTTTGGGAGAATCTGTTGAGAGGAGTCGTTAGCAAGCAGCTACAGGCTCTCTCTGAGAGGGAGGAATGTGAAAGCAGGGCTTCAGGCTTTTTTTTTTTTTTTAAATCCCCAAATGCCTTTTTTTTCCATTGACATTTTCCATAGAGTGCTGCAGCAGTAGATGTAACTGGCAGAGAGTTTGGAGAGAGAGAGAGAGAGAGAGAGAGAGAGAGAGAGAGAGAGAGAGAGGATTGACAGCTGGTAGTGATGATGAGAGTGAAGACTACTGTGGTAATGACAGAAGTGTGTTTTACGAAAGTGTGTAAGGGTGTTTTTAAAAGAGAGAGGAAACATAGATAGATAGATAGATAGATAGATAGATAGATAGATAGATAGATAGATAGATAGATAGATAGATAGATAGATAGATCGATCATCGGTAACTGAATGTTTTACAGACACTGTTACAGATCTTTTATAAATATTTCACAGCACAATATGATTCAACACAACTAACAACATTTAAGTTCATATAACTTATATACAGCCTCCATGAGTGGCACATTTTAGTAGCATTTATTCATTTTTATTTTTGTTTATTTTTTATTTAATGTTCATCAGAGTCTTTTCAGAGCTATTAAACAAGTTTCCATGGTTTTGTTTCTTTGTTTGTTTGTTTACTTGTTTGTTGTCTGCCTTACATGAAAGTGTACCCTTGGTGTCATACGTTTCATTTAATATGCTGTACTAATCCATCATTTATGGGGATGTCATGGAAACTAAGGATTCAATTTATCCTCAAAAAATGTCCACAAAAAGAGTTTCTACATACTTAGTCTCTAATTACCTGACACACTGCTGCCCTACCACACAGTTACATGCTATCCAGGCTTTCATTACAGATACACAGATATCTGACCTCAGGTCAGTTCATTGTTGAGTTTTAGGTTGTGGGACTCTGCTTCTCCTACAAGGCTTATGACCAAAAATAGCCTTTCCTCATTACAGACTCAGTGTTACATTCCTGACCAAGCCGCTTAGGCAGCTCTGTAGTCATCTCTACACCACAATGCTTGGTATGAATACAATTCCAAAATCATACAAAAAGCACATTCCACTCTTCTGATAACAATCAATTAATGAATGTGTATATACATACATAGACATAAATACTTGTATTTATATTAGTGTATTTGTGTGAGTGTGTGTGTGTGTGTGTTTCTGTGTGTGTGTGCCTGTGTGCGTGTTTAATTTTTTTCTGTTGCTGCTCCACTTCAAATCTAGAGGATATGACTTCACTTTCCATTCACACTGCCATCTTCCATGGGAAGCGGGGCCATGTAATTGTGAATGGACATATGAAGGCCAAAAGTTTGAGAACGGTTCTAAAAACAGGTGAATCAGCAGAGCTTTGTCTTCACAGTGTACAAATAAACAGAACCACGCCGTGAACCTAAACCTGAACCTCCTCCTGAAATGGTCTGATTTTAATCTCACCTCAGCGGCATTTGTTTGCAGCGTCTGTACGTGCATAAAGTCTCTGGTGTACTGCACTAAGTTCCCCAAACCGGTTGATAGGGACCAGGTGAGAAAGCACCTTCAGCCTGTGGCAACGCTGGTAGACCATCACTGTCCATCACCACTGGACTATCACCATTCTCCATCACTGGGTTATGGACACAAGGGTTTAGAGGTGATTTATCGAGTGTAAACTATTCTGAGAGAAGATAAGCCATGAGAGGACATGGGCTAATGGATGAGGTGTAGGGGGTGAAGGAAAACACAAAGATGATTATTACGAATAGGTAAGGTTAGGTTTTCGTCTGTCTCCCTTTAAAACAACGTTGACACCATAAAAGATCTATTTTTAGTTTTATGGGCCTGCAGTAGAGGCAGCCTGTGTTTCTAAAGAGATCGGACAACGTCACACAAAATCAAACGGACTCCCACCCTGGTCAGGGGAAGCCCTAGATCATGTCCCGTGCGCACGGTAGACAACGAGACACGCTGAAAACAGTCAAGTGTGAAAAACATACAGAGATAGGAGCGGTCTTCCATTTACCCCCGGCTACAGCAGTCTCACTGTTAGGCATGTTTACTACTGCACAGGTTCTGTAGCCTGCCAGTCCCATAAAAGTTTTTTTTTTTTTTTTTCCTCATGGTGGAACATTGAGGGGGGAGAGAGTGTTGTAGGCTGCAGGTTAGCTGAGGTGAACAGTCTGAGTAAAAGCACGCAAAAGCACAGAAAATTGATTACACTCTTATTTCCCTCTGGAACAAGAGAAGAGGCTAAGATTAAACTTTTCAAAATGTAATGTAAACTCGGACAACATTATGTCAACAAGCTTAATTTCTTGGACTTGGTGAATTACTGGCGTGATGTGCTACCTTGAAAATTATATATCGGGTTTACATTTCTGATTCAGGGGTCTAGACCTCTTAAACGGATGTCAGTGCTATTCCCGATAACATTTCAGGATCTGCGTGACCATACGCGCTGTATGATGAATCCGTCACGTGATCATCGCATCCTCTAGATTTGATGACGTCACGTTTATTCTGTCAAACCGAGGAGACTCGCACGGTAAATCTAAGAGAATCGTGAGGATTTCCTCATCTGGGGTAAGCAAAATAATTTCTGTATTTGTCAACAAGTTCTCAGCGCATTGTTATTACTGCGGTTTGTGACTGTCATATTCTGATTCTGCCAAAACGCTGCTTCCTTTATCGCCATAATAAACGCTGTAGAGCTCCATCATTTTGCCTGTCTCCTCCTCCGCTGGTCCAGCGGCTGCCCTTTATCGTGTGTTATACTTGGCCTTTTTACATGGATAAATGAATGAATTACTGAATGATTGAACAGGGATGGAGTAAAAAACAACTGAGGTTTTTGTTCTTAAAAGACGCAATGATATGTTTTGTTCGTACAACACTCAGGGATGTCGTTATTATTATTATTTTTTTTTATTAATTTCCCTGGGAGAATCACCGCTATCTGCCAGATTTTCTAATCTGTAAAACCGCGGTTAGCTAGGGTCAAAATGTAAAGCGCCCACTCTACATCATCCATAGCATTTTATCAGTGAAGGTTTTATTCCAACCGTTATTAATACCCTTGACTGTTTTTATTTATGTGAACGAACGGCT
Organism: Chanos chanos; assembly: GCF_902362185.1. NCBI lineage: Eukaryota > Metazoa > Chordata > Actinopteri > Gonorynchiformes > Chanidae > Chanos > Chanos chanos. The sequence continues at coordinate 3,790,281 of NC_044497.1, read as the reverse complement.
GGACGGTATCACAGTATCCCACAGTTAGGGAGTATGCATCTGCTTCTCTAAAAATAATATTTAATATTTCGTAATAATTCTGTATAATCAGTGCTTTGCCAGTATATTTCGCTAATGATGATTGAAGTCGTACGTGAGTGATGCGCGCGGCTGCTCGATACATGAGCAAGTAACGCAAACTGAAACGTAAGAGCGCCATGGCGTCCTTGAGACCTGAAGGACAGTGCAGTGGGAAAAGATGCAGCGGCCGGGCCCTGTGTCATGCGCGCTCACATTCTCACAGAGAGGCGTTCCGTCAGCAGCCCAAGCTGTCATATTTACATTTACAGTTAATAATAATAATAATAATAATACAATATGAGTTTTGCTCTTGTGACTGTATTTAAGATTTAAGCCTTAGTCATTGGAAGGAAATCCAGTGGGGCCAATATGAGTGCAATCATAGCATTTCTTATTATCTTAACTGACCTGTATCTCCCTTACTCATTTTTTTTTTCATTCTCCTGCAGGACTTGGCTTCTCTTTCTCTCATTGTTGAGTGCATCTCCCCACCGGCATCATGGGAGAACTCTTCCGTAGTGAGGAAATGACGCTGGCCCAGCTCTTCCTCCAGTCTGAGGCAGCTTATTGCTGCGTCAGTGAACTGGGAGAACTGGGAATGGTCCAGTTCCGAGATGTTAGTGTTAAACTCTCTTGACCTGCTCCCCCCTTCTCTCTCTCTCTCTCTCTCCGTCTCTCTCTCTCTCCGTCTCTCTAGCTTTCCTAGATGGCTTGTCTCGTTTAAAGAATTGAAAGAAAATTTTCTCCTGTTTTTTTTTCCCCCTCATTTGTAAAATTTGGAACTCTTTCAATGGATGATTAATGTTTTTCTCTTCCTCTATTATATTTATGCCATAGCTTAATCCAGATGTGAATGTGTTCCAAAGGAAGTTTGTCAATGAAGTGAGGCGTTGTGAGGAGATGGATCGTAAACTGAGTGAGTGATTCACACACTTATGCAGCATGCATACACACACATACACACACACACACGCGCACACACACACACACGCGCGCGCGTGCGCATACACACACACACACACACACACACACGCACACACACACACACACACTTATGCACACACACACACACACACGCGCGCGTGCGCATACACACACACACACACACACACACACACACACACACACACACACACACACACACACTCACATTTATGCACACACACTTATGCAGACATTTATTAGCTAGACCTCAATGCTTATGCATGTTCTTAGCATAATGAATACATACATAAATCCCCTTGTTTGTGCTCCATAGGATTTGTGGAGAAAGAGATAAAGAAAGCCAATATTCCCACCATGGACACTGGAGAGAATCCTGAGGTCCCGTTTCCAAGAGACATGATCGACCTTGAGGTGCCTGCCTTTCATTTCATTTAACCAATCAGAAAAGCTCTGGTCATCAGTAAGCTCATCCAATTCGACCCACCTGATGTCTGTCTGCAGGTGTAGCGGGACTGAATGGGCCAAGTTAATTTTTTTCGTTTTCTTTTCTTTTCTTTTCTTTTCTTTTCTTTTCTTTTCTTTTCTTTTCTTTTCTTTTCTTTTCTTTTTCGACAGGCCACCTTTGAGAAGCTGGAGAATGAACTGAAGGAGATCAACACCAATCAGGAGGCTCTAAAGAAGAATTTTCTGGAGCTGACCGAGCTGAAGCACATCCTGAGACGCACTCAGCAGTTCTTTGACGAGGTCAGGTTGTCTCTCTTTAAACCGTGCAGCGTGAAAGAGCGTTCTCTCTGTTCTCAATTTCATGGTTAGGTGCCTGTCATGATCGGTCCACCATTACAGACACGGTGCATGTGTACAGACATGTTTGTTTTTAAAGAGATGGGATGTTGTCTAGTTCTTCTGTTACTTTTTCTTTTATACTCTTCTATGTGAAACAAGCCACAAACGTTGACTCTCTACAGTCAGACTTGTGGATTTTCCAACTCTTAAACACTTCATTTGATCTTGCGCCCTGTTTTTTTTTTTCCCACTTAAAATCCATATAATCATTAATTAAGTTGTGCCCGGAATCCATAGCTTTATCATGCGCGCGCGTGTGTGTTGTTTTGCTCTAAAGTGTCTTTGTGGTGGTAGAACACGATCTTGGCTGCTCCTCACCCCCTCTGCTCCTTCTGAACACCGGATCACAGAAATTCCATGACGATATTATGTTTTGTCAGCGATATTAAATTTCCACTCTCTAGGAGTGATATGCCTCCCTCGATATGCCTCAATCCCCCTGATTCTTCTTTTTTTGTTGTTTTTTTTATTCCAGCTACCTCTCTTAGTTTGTGTTTTTTCTCCTTCTCTTTTGACCCTGGCACACTCTGCTACATTCATCTTACTCACCTCCTTCTCCTCCTCCTCCTCCTCCTCCTCCTCCTCCAGCTACCTTGATATGGACATTCAGTCTCTTTCTCTTGGTCTGCAGATGGAAGATCCTAATCTTTTAGAGGAGTCCTCCTCCCTGCTGGACCCCAGCGAGGCTGGCAGGGGTGCCCCCCTGAGACTGGGGTGAGTGGGCGCCATCTGAGAACAGAGTTATGGTTATGCTGGAAAGATTTACTTTTAATGTTAGTTTTCCACAGTTTCTCTCTGCAACCCCCCCCCCCCCCCCCCCCCAAATGTTTCATAAGCAACTCCAATACCTACTCTAACCCGAGGTCAGGCAATGGTGCTGCATTGGTCTCTCTTTAGATAATTGGTCTTTCTTTGTTTGATTTTGAAGGTTTGTTGCTGGGGTGATCAACCGGGAGAGGATCCCCACCTTTGAGAGGATGCTGTGGAGAGTGTGTCGTGGGAACGTCTTTTTACGACAGGCAGAAATTGAGGACCCTCTTGAGGACCCCACGACGGTGAGTGCCACTCCGTAAATGTTCATACACTGTTGTTTCAAACATGTCACGTCAGAATTCATTTGTGTGTATGCTACTCTCACTCACAGACATCCATAAACCTCACTATACCTAATACAAATGCTGCTCTTGTGCAAAGATGTGGGATTTCAGGTGTTGTGTTTCTGTACAGGCTGAATTCGTAGTTTCATGTAGCATGTATACTCTGTATAAAACCAGTGTCACTGTTGGCCGCAGGCACATAACTAGACTTCAGATGAGATTTTTGCGTGATTTTTTTTTTTTTAGTAGCTGAAGGTTGTAAACTTAAGCTGTTGTGTCTGGTCTGTCACATAGGGTGATCAAGTGCACAAGTCTGTGTTCATCATCTTCTTTCAAGGCGACCAGCTGAAAAACAGAGTGAAGAAGATCTGTGAAGGGTATGGAATCCTGACACTGACAAACTTCACATTCACTTCATGACCATTCATTTATTAGAGTGATTATAAACACACTGGGTAAATTAGTGATCAAAGACATGCAGTGTAAATAACTGATCAAAGACTCGCAGTGTAAGTAAGTGATCGCGGACACACTGGGTAAACTATTGATCACAGACACACTGTGAATTAGCGATAACAAACACACTGTGTGAATTAGCGATCACAAACACACTGTGTGAATTAGTGATCACAGATACACTGTGTGAATTAGTGATCACAGATACGCTGTGTGAATTAGTGATCACAGATACACTGGGTGAGCATTTTTTTTCCTTTCATCTGTCTGTTCCCTGACAGTGAGTGAATCTTTGACTCGTTTGTGTCATCCAGGTTCCATGACACTGAGTGGGTCGTTGACTCGTATGTGTCGTCCAGGTTCCCTGACAGCGAGTGAGGGTTTGACTTGTTTGTGTTGTCCAGGTTCCGCGCGTCGCTGTACCCCTGCCCAGAGACCCCACAGGAGAGGAAGGAGATGGCCGCCGGTGTCAACACTCGCATCGATGACCTTCAGATGGTACACTTGACCTCTGTCCAAACCCTAATCTCTAAACCACAATAGGAACTCTTAACCCTACCCTAATCCCTAATCTTACCCGTCGTTCTTTTCAATTCCTCAAGGCTGCCGTGTTACTCTGTCACTACTGCGATATGCAGTGGTGACAGAGTCACCACTGCGATAAAAAAACAAAAACAAAAACAAAAAAACATCCAGACCGTGATGAAAAATAAAATCCTATAATTCTCCTGCCTCATGTTCCCAGTATTCTTAATTGGGATCAGTCATTTGTTTGATTGGTGCCAGTGTTTAGATGGCGATACAGGCGATAACCCTTAATCAACCCTCATCTCTGCCGTTACTCTAGGCCCTGGTGCCTGTCCCAGGGGCGTCATTGTTCAAAACATGGACCGCGCTCTAACGAAAAGGTTCCTTTCCCATGAATTTCCTTCGTAAGCCCTCGCTTCTTTTGAATGGAGCAGCCGTTTGGATTGTTTTACAGAGTTGCATGGTTCGCAGTGGCTTTGCTAAACGCCAGACATAAATTCAAAGTTCTCCCAAAGGATGGGAGTTTCCAGCACTGGGCTATTTTCAGTCTGCTGCTCTTAATGTGGGAGCCAAGGTCAGTGTGGTGTTTCGTGTATTTTAACTGCACCCGTTTAAAATACGCCAACAGTGCATGTAGCTGAGCAGGCGTTTATTTCAATAACGTATACAAAGAGATATGCATTGCACAGTATGAATATGGTCGTTCCTCTTAAAGCAATTTAGGAAACTTTCCAAACCAGGGGAGAGAGATAAGGAATGTTAGCTATTTTTTTTTTTTTTGCCGCAAAACAAATTGTGAAAAACAGAAGTGAACTGTTGCCAGTGCATGTCCTATCCTGATCTGTTTCTGATTAGAACAGGGACTGACATCACACTGAGAGCTGAGAAAACAGGCTTCAGTGCTGTGCCGAGATGCAGCCTCCAGAACTGAGGGTTTAGTCTCGGTCTGGAAGAGGCAGCTCACTTGTTTTGGTGACAACAGATAATATATCCTCATTAAGGCTGAAAAGACGGTTGTGTTTCTGACAGTTTCTCTGGGCTTACTGAGCCCTCTGTTCAACCCAGCTCGAAATAGCTCCATTCTCCTGTGGTTTAATACATTTCTTTAAAAAAAAAAGACAAAATAGCATGACTATAGAAACTGATATTCGCAGTTTAACTTGAAGTAGACTTAAGCAAAATAACATCAGCCCAACAAGTTCAGTCAGTTCTATCTGCCCAACCATATGTTCATGTAATTATGTAAAGCCCAGCCTGCCTCTTCCACCCTGTTGGGGTTTCCTGTCCTTTCTTAGAAGGGTTCATTAGGTGAGGAAATCCAGGGAAAAAACACGTATTAAAAGTGTTACTAAAACATAAACAGTGACACGGCTCTCCCCCTGTGTGTGTGTGTGTGTGTGTGTGTGTGTGTGTGTGTGTGTGTAGGTTTTGAACCAGACAGAGGATCACAGACAGAGAGTCCTACAGGCAGCAGCCAAGACCATGCGTGTCTGGTTCATCAAAGTGAGGAAGATGAAGGCTATTTACCACACTCTGAACCTCTGCAACATCGACGTCACTCAGAAGTGTCTCATCGCTGAGGTGTGGTGTCCCGTCTCTGACCTCGACTCTATCCAGTTCGCCCTGCGCAGGGGCACGGTGAGTCGGCCAATCACAATCGTGTGTAGGCGGGGTTATGCTCAAAGAGTGGCATGTCAACCAATCAGACAGTTTGGACACAGAGTGGTCAGACCTACCAGAACTTGGAACGTCTGACAACAACAATTAAGCCAGTGCCAGGAGGGTTTATTTTTGGGTCATATGTCCATGTGGGCATGTAACTCAGCAGTCAGACGCGTCAAACTGGTCAAAACACTATATCCGATACACCTCAACCATCTGAGGAGTTTATTAATCTGTGTTTTATGCAAGCGCTGCACTACAGTAATGATATCATTTGTGAGTGTGAAAAGTTATTCAAACACTGTACAGTACTGTGTCTTTAAAACCCACAACTCTGATTATGTGTAGGCGTGGCTGAAAGAGTGGCTGACTATGTGTAGGCGTGGCTGAAAGAGTGGCTGACTATGTGTAGGCGTGGCTGAAAGAATAGCTGACTATGTGTAGGCGTGGCTGAAAGAGTGGCTGACTATGTGTAGGCGTGGCTGAAAGAGTGGCTGACTATGTGTAGGCGTGGCTGAAAGAGTGGCTGACTATGTGTAGGCGTGGCTGAAAGAATAGCTGACTATGTGTAGGCGTGGCTGAAAGAGTGGCTGATTATGTGTAGGCGTGGCTGAAAGAGTGGCTGACTATGTGTAGGCGTGGCTGAAAGAGTGGTTGACTATGTGTAGGCGTGGCTGAAAGAGTGGCTGACTATGTGTAGGCGTGGCTGAAAGAGTGGCTGACTATGTGTAGGCGTGGCTGAAAGAGTGGCTGACTATGTGTGCGTGTGGCTGAAAAAGCCCATGGACTTTTTTTCCCAGAATGCTCGAACTGAAGAACCACAAATGCAATGGCATTATTAAAGTGTTCAGCATTAACTGAGCACTTTAATGATCTCCACATACCAACGTGGATACCAACATGGAGATAATGTCCCTGAAATGTGTGAACGAGCTTTGCCCCTGTTCATGCACAGAAAGAGTGTGTACCTTGCTGATCCATATCTTTCTCTTTACCTGTGAGAAAAAAGTAAAGAAAAAAAAAATCAGGCTTTCTCTGAGGTTTGTGGTAAAAGAGATTTTTTGTGGTTGTTGTTGGTTGTGTGATTGCAGGAGAGAAGTGGCTCCACCGTCCCCTCCATCTTGAACAGAATGCAGACCAAGCAGACTCCGCCCACTTACAACAAAACCAACAAATTCACATCTGGGTTCCAGAACATTGTGGACGCGTACGGAATTGGAACCTACCGGGAGATCAACCCAGGTTACACACAAACACATTCCACATCCCGCCAATAATGTACAGAATCATGGATTTATTAAGTGTCACTCAACTCTTGACGCTATAAAACTGAGATTTTTTTTTTATTAAGATCATGTTCTACAGGGGACACCAAAAGAAATAAATGTAAAGTTAAAATGTATATTGTTTAGGGCTGTATTGTCGCTGTTGTTGTTCTTGTTGTTGTCCTTCTTGTTAAGTCTGGCTTTATGTGTGTGTGTGTGTGTGTGTGTGTGTGTGTGTGTGTGTGTGTTTTTCCGGAGCTGTTCTCCTAGTCCTCGCTGGCCAAGGATGACTCTGACATCTGTCTTTTTGTTTTGCGCTTCCTCTTTCCTGTAGCACCCTACACCATCATCACCTTCCCCTTCCTGTTTGCTGTGATGTTTGGGGACATGGGTCACGGCCTCCTGATGACCTGTGCTGCCCTCTACCTGGTTATCAGAGAAAGCCGACTGCTCGCACAGAAAAGTGACAATGAGGTCAGCCACCCCTTTAATCTGTCATGATAAAACCATGAGAAGACACCTGATACTATACTAATACCATACGGAAACAACTGATACTATACTAATACCATACCACAACAACTGATTCTACACTAATACAATACCAAAACAACTGATACTATACTAATACAATACCAAAACAACTGATACTATACTAATACCATACCAAAACAACTGATACTATACTAATACCATACCAATACTGCACAAGTACCAGATATTACTGTATACAGTGTACCAAGAGATGATCTGAGATCATTCTTTCTGTCCCTGTTTGTCTCTCTGTCTGTCTCTCTCTCTCTGTCTCTCTCTCAGATGTTCAACATGGTGTTTGCTGGTCGTTATATTATATTGCTGATGGGAATATTCTCCGTTTACACTGGTGTAATCTACAATGACTGCTTTTCCAAGTCCCTCAACATGT
>NC_044497.1:3775000-3777500 GCF_902362185.1 Chanos chanos | reverse complement strand
CAACTCTCCCAGCACTCTGAGGATGGAGACGAGGTGAGCCTGCCCCCCCCCCCCCCCCCCCCCCCCCCCCCCCGGCAACAGTCGTTCCCGGCAACAGTAACTGTTAGGGTTGGACGTTTGCCGTGCAATGTCCCGGCGCACACGTCTGACGGAATTCGGAGAATGGAACCGGGAACGTCAACAGAAAGACGAATGTTACCAAGTAACCAAAAAACTTCGCGAGTTATTTATCGAAACAAACCAGGTTACGCATGTCCCTTTCCAGTGCCTTCATTTGGCGAAGGCAGTCAAATAACTTTGATACTGATGAGACATCTTCTACGCATCAGAGACTCTAAAGAGGCCTTAGTCAGAGTTGGAGCTACTGTGAGTGGTAAACCCTAAGACAGGTCCCTGTTTGTATCAGTGTGAAGGGAAATCTGCATTTCATCACTTATCACAGTCTAAACTCAGGCTCATTCTCCATTCCTAAACAGACGCTGACAAATTAGGCTTTTCAGACGGTTCTGGCACCTCAGCAGAAAAAATCAAAAGACCCCGTCTTTTTCTGTACACAAAGTTTCACCATGGTTCTCCTGATGATGATGATGATGATGATGATGATGATGACGATTACATCATCACCTGATGTTCCTTTATTATAAACACATGATGCGTGCTCTTCCCTCACCTGTCCTTCACCTGAGGGAGGGAGAGTGAAAGAGGAGAGGAGGTGAAGAAAGGGTAAAGGGTAAGAATGGTTGAATGGAAAGAGAGGAGAAAGCGAGAGAGAGAGAGAGAGAGAGAGAGAGAGAGAGATAAGAGATGGATTTTCCATCTGGCAGTGTGCTGAGGAAGGTAAACAGTGGCATAGACTTACACGAAAACCCCAATCCCCCCCCCCCGGCCCTGCCCCGACTTACTCTGTGACTCAGACGCTGAACTCGCCAGGGCTCTGGAATGCGGACAGTGTTTAACTTTTCAGTAACACTGCGCTTAAAAGCATGCAGCCACAATGCATCACTGCCTGTCTTAAGCATATACAATCTACTCAGGTTTTATAATGGGATAAAATGTTCTGTACCTTACACAGGGACCTTTTTTTCCGTTCTTTTGAAATGAAAACAGATTTTTTTTTTTCTCATAAATAACGAGATCAGTATGAACTGTTACCATGACAACGTAAGAGGCTCATACTTGGTCATAACAACTCAAATAAAGGATAATGATTGGCTGATGTTGCCCTCCGTAGGCTGGTTTAAAGTACGAGTTTTAAACAATATACGTTTGTTTTTCTCCATTTCTGTGTCTGTGAGTCTACTGGAGGGGCTGTCATCATTAACAGTAGAGGAAAGTCAATGTGTCGTATGTGTTTGAGCCTGTCTGTGTGTGAGTATCATGTGTTGCTCTTATGACAAATAATACTCTGTCTAAACATCACTAATCCTTCATTTCTGCTTATTTTCAAGCATTCAGAAGAAGAACCGGTAAGGGAGCATGCATACGTGTGTGTGTGTGTGTGTGTGTTTGTGTGTGTGTGTGTGTGGCGGCTGTGTAAATATTTTAGCTACTCCTGCATATTACTAAAAACTATTAGCTTCCTTTCAATCACTGTTTTTCAAATAAAGTAATACGGTCCACAGCGGAGAGAAAGCCACACGTCCGTGCCTCAGGTTTGTCACCGGACCCACTCTAAATAAAGGAAGTCTTGTTTCCATAACGATATGACGGCTTCGAACACTTCATGCAGAACAATGCGAGCATGAGCTCACTGGTTTTCCGTGATCCGTGTTCACGGGCCGTGTGCTCTTCTGAACAAAAGCTTGGATGGAAAAGGGAAACCCGGCTGCTGCCAAGCTAAACTTTACGAGAGAAACACGAGGAGAACCCTTCCTGTTCCTCTACGTTATGCGCGCGCACACACACACACACACACACACTCAGATTCACACAGACACACACACACGCAAACACACACACAAGCACGCACTCAGACTCACCCATACACACACACACACACACACACACACAAACATGCACACACACACTCAGATTCACATACACACACACACACACACACACACACACACGCTCAGATTCACATACACACACACACACACACACACACACACACAAACATGCACACACACACTCAGATTCACACACACACACACACACACACACACACACACACACACACACACACACACACAGAGACACTCAGATTCACATACAACTACGCGCACACACACACACACACACACACACACACACTCAGATTCACATACACACACACACACGCAAACACACACACAAGCACGCACTCAGACTCACCCATACATACATACATACACACACACGCGTGGGCACGCACTCAGACTCGAGCGCACACACACACACACACACACACACACTGAGACTTACAAACAAACACACACACACACACACACACACACACACACACACACACCCACTCATAAATGTAGGAGCATACTCTAAACACTGAATTTGACAGTGGCTC
>NC_044497.1:3625000-3770000 GCF_902362185.1 Chanos chanos | reverse complement strand
CCCAGTCCCATCGCCGCCCCCTGACACAACCATGCCCCACCCCCAACTGTACCCAAACAGTGGGTGCGCGGAGCTACTGTCGTGAAGTGTTTGTGAGCTGTGTATCAGTGACCTTTGACCTTTAAATGCCCGTCAGGAAAGAGTTTCGTCAGGTGTGTGAGAGTTGTGCCGTATGACATGTAATCATTCGTTCTCTTTCGAAGCTCTTGGCGCGTAGTGTGAGATACCGTGGTGAGGGAGGTCAGTTTTTTTAGACGAGAAATGAACTAACGGACGGGATAAGAGAGAAAAAAAAAAAAAAAAAACAGTCACTCTAACAGCCAGTAGGGTGAGATCACTCCAGGATGTTTTGCGTGCTTTGGTGAACATCTGCATAAATTTAATCTGAGGTTAAGAAGGTCTAGATTCCATCAGCCCAGTCCCAGCTCCTCTGTACTCAGCAGGCATGGATGGACCATAGCATCTCTCCCTCTCTCTCTCTCTCTCTCTGTTTCTCTCTCTCTCTCTCTGTTTCTCTCTCTCTCTCTCTCTCTCTCTCTCTCATATTTTCAAACAGTCCCTATTCAGTTGAACCAGCTGATTTCCATGCCTGCATGAGAGTGAGTGTTAGAAGATAAACGGACATAAGAGAAGATGACATAAGGAGGTGCCTCTGGTGGCATTGGACATTCTCCAACTGTAACAGTGGAAAATGCCACAGTCTCTCATCTCTCTCTCTCTCCCTCTCTCCCTCTCTCTCCCTCTCTCTCTCTCTCTCTCTCTCTTTCTCTCTCTCTCTCCTTTCATGTGTTATTCAGTCTCTGGATAAGACTGCTGGATGGAGACAGATATTTCCTTTATAAATGAGTGTTGCCTGAATGATCTCAGATGTGCTGTCAGTACCTGTCTTTGCATCTTGATCAGATCTAAATTACTTCCTCTGTTCAGACAAGACTGATTAAAAGTCACACCTGCCTTCAAAACATCCAAATAAGTGATCTCACTCTTCTTAAAAAGACGTCAGGAGAACTTGAGTGATGGCTGTTTGACTGATTATGGTCCCAGGGCAGCGATAAGAGGGAGAATGAAGATGTCTGAGTTGTAATGCATGGGAGCACAAGTTTCGTTTTTCATATCGTCCTCTGTGGCTTCATCGTATTTCAAACACCCTCAGATTCACTCTCCCACTTGCTTTTCATAGGCTCTGTACGGGAAAGGTTCTTAAAGCTGCCTTTCCAAGGAAACTAAAATAACACAAAACCCTTTAAATTCAACTTAAAGACAAAAAAAAAAAAACTAACACGAAGACAGGCCGGTTGGACACCTTGTTAGCAGATAATGATAATCGAAACACAAGCATCGATTGGTCTTATAGATCTTGAACATATCTTGTCCCACACCCATCCCACCCCCTGCCTGTTCTTCTTAATGGGACATCTCTCTCCAGTGCTCTCTGGGTTAAATGTGTGTTAGGTTTCTCTCTAAATGCCAGGAGGTAGAGCCGAGTGTTGAGCACATATCGATAACCCACACGCGACCCAGACCGAGTGACTCCTGCCTACTGCTCTACTCTTGTTTCAGTGGAAATATGTCTTATTCTATGTCATAAAAATGACCAAAAAAAAAAGAACAACACTGGTTCAGCCAGTAATGTGTGTGTGTGTGTGTGTGTGTGTGTGTGTGTGTGATGGTATCCCCATGGCTGTTTACAACTCTTGTGCGTTTAAATGTGAATATGTGTGAGCGCATTTGAGCACGCATGCACTGTAAAAGAGAGGACCAGTTGTAATAAAGCAGTGTTCCTGTGGTAAACCTGAAGTCACACATATATGTGTGTGTGTGTGTGTGTGTGATGAGCTGGACTATACTGAGCACTGTAAAGCTCCTCTGTGTTTTTCAATATTACCATTAAATCAAAAGCTGCTGGGAAAAACAAGCTCTTTTCTTTGTCTGATTTGTATTAACACACGCTGTAGGAGTCAAATGTTATAGTATATATTGTGAATTAATGTGATAAAATATTGGCCTCTGGTTGAATGAAGGTGCGAAATGGGGGACGGGTGCACTCAGCTAACAAATGGAATCTTTGAATTTGGGCCTTAGTCCAGAGTGGATTAGGCCTAAATGGACCAAAGTGGACTAAGACCTAAATCCCCCTCCAGCCTGGAGAAGCCCTTTTTACAGGGATGCTTTCCTGGACTGCTCAAAAACTATTGCATTCATCTGATGACTTCATAATTACGTCACATCTCAGTATGTCTTAATGTAAATGACAGTACGTGAACCCTCAGTGACATGGACTTACCTGCTGGCAGTGAAGAGTGGAGGTGTGGGAAGATGTCTTTTTCTCAGAATTGGAACTGGACACAAGCATGAGCTGCCCAGACATCCGGGAATATGGAGCCGCATGACAGTAGCTAATTAAACTGTCAATAATAATAATCATATTTCTTATTATTTATAAAATGAAAACTCCATTTGTGCATTCATTGATTCATTGATTCAGGGAAAAACCCCTGACAGGTCAGCAGTCCATCGCAGAAAATGAGAACTTGTGAGGTTTAGAGAACTTGTAAACTGTCTGGTGTGTCTGACAGACTGAGGAAAGAAAAGCAATTCTGTTGTATCATGTGTTACTTTAAATAACACTGATTTGTTTCCTACAGGTAAACATGTTCTAGACGCTGCTCTCTCTCTCTCTCTCTCTCCATCTCTATCTCAGGCACTCACACGCCCTCTCTCTCTGGAACCTGGCACCAGTAGGGAGGACTGGGGTGCTCTTTCTGTAAACACAACACAAATTCCTGTGCAGGCCAGTGCTCATCCCCGTCTCTCTCTTAACACGGAAATTTTTACTGTTCCAAATTTTCAACACGATCCAGACACCTCCTTTCAACCCAATAACAACGCCGCCAGAGTCGTTCGGTATCCAGCTCTCCCACCCTGATTCGCTCATTACCACTACACGCTCCACTGACACCGTCACCTCACTGACATCAGATGCTCAGACCACAGGATCTTACAGTGTGTGCACTGTAAACTCTTGTTCTCAGACCTTGAGAGAGTTGGACATCAGGCTGCAAAGACAAAGTCCCAAAAGGCAAATTGAGAAATGACAACTGCAAGCCTCTACCATGTCTTAAGCAGAGTACAAATAATACACATAATGCCCAAATGCAAAATTGCTTTATGAAGTGTGTGTTGTTTTACTGATGAGGGCTAGCACTTGGTAACCAGGGATGTAGGATTGATTACAGAGAACAACAGGTCTCAGTTAAACCTTTAGCGGGTGTGGACTGATAGACTTTGAACTAGAGCCTGCTCTTTTCAGCGTTTTTGGAGAACCATAATAACCTCAACACTTTAAAATGCACGAAGAAAACAATGAATGTAACTCAGATACTGGCACTAATGACTCACCATACAAGCATTCTTAGGGCTCCGATCATCTGATCATGGTTCATTAGTCTTGACTGGAAGAGACCCGTTTCTTCACTGTGATTGCAGGCAACAGTTTTGAAGAGAACGAATCAATACTCAGAGAGCCCTCTGCTGGACATGTCAGGGATGTGGCAGCTTTACATCAGACTGCCCAAACATATTCTGTAAAGACCAGGATGTAAAAAATGGGGATGTTTGGACCAAAGGAAGAGACTTTGGCATTTCAGGAGAACCAAACCTCTGTCCACTTTCAAAGACATCACACAACTCATGAAGGAGTTGATGACAAGTCCAGTGATTTAATAACTGATAGGTAATCTAATATCTCAAAGCATGAGTAGAGATCAAATTCTAGGCTACACAGGCTCCAGGACATGTCAGGTCAACATAAGAGCAAAAGTTGGCACTATTTTTGTCCCCATCCCCGGTATCAGGGCCTTAAAATTCCCTCACAGACCTATCCCTACAAAATAGCTCCTGTTTCAGATGCTGTGTGATCTTCAGGAGCTAAATATGTCACTTAACCAGAGCAGCCCGAGTGGATTAACTTCATTTTGCTTTAAAGTTAAACCCTTCAAACAAATTCTCTCTTGTAGTTCCGATGTACTTGCACAGTATAAACTGATCGGGCTCTTAGTGACAGCAGAAAGTGGAAGATTGAGGGCCATGGCGATACTGTAACTCTCCTAACACATGTAATCATTGCAAAGATTTCAAAGCAGTCTATGTAGCACATCACAGGGCTCAGATCTACACTGTCAACTGGAGAAACTGGGGTTAATGTGTTGGGCTCCCTTGTTCATACAGTGCTCAGCAAGACTACACTTTGTATTGAATATGCTCCTATTTCCCAGGTGGCTCTAGCGGAAAAATGCTCCACGTCACATGACTTCTTTTCTATTAGCTTTAAGTCAACGACAAGGGGCTGTATGTTAGAGCATATAGCACCTTGTCATACACTCAATTTGAATGCTACAAGCATTAGGATAGAAACGGAACATTGGTGACCTCTGCTGGCCAACATACTCAAGTGCCTTGCAGGAAATAAAGTATAAACTTTATGTAGGCTGTCTTTCTGCAAAGAGCGAAATTTCGGACGTTACGCTACATTAAAAGTCAGGAAAAGATGTCAGGTTTTCCAGTGAGATCACACACATCATTTATTATAGTCAGTTTAAGAAATCTAAATCAGACCATACTGTAATAAACTACCTAAATAACATATGTCCAAAACTCCCAGTCGACTATGTCAAGTCTGCAAAAAGAGCAGGTAGGCTGCTACTCAAAGGAAAGCTGTGTTTTATATAATTCATTATATATTTCGAATAACTTCCTGACTGAAAGAGGCTAATATAGTTTCTTAAAACTTTGTTATGAGTTAACAGGTATTTCTTTCCCACTCAAAAAGCAACAGGTTTTCTCATTCTTCGGATGCCGTGGTTTTGTTCGTGTTTCCTGGATGTTTACTACTCTTCTGCGTTCACATACCGCCGTTCATTGTTCACTGTTCAGTCGCCAAGAGTAAGAAATACTTCAGAATTCAGGATTCATATGACATCGACCGCTCGATTATTTTTTCTGGGCATATCTTCAAGCTCACACCACATTATTACGATCTCTTGTAAACCAACACAATTTAAGACGAACAGCTCGATAAAAGTACTTACGCTTTAAGTGTAATTTTAGTGGAAATAATATAAATGGGAGATATCCTACATAAGATGAGCCAGGGACAGTTTATCTATAAGTATTTTTGTCGTACATTTTGCAATTTCTTAAGAGTTACACACGCTTAAGCCATAAAACGATACGCGCATTTACTCCATAATGATGGTATAGTAAAATGTACCTGCTGTAAATTAAGATCCGCCTATCGGATTTAGAGTTGAACTGATCGCAAACTGTCGCCAGGCACACTGGATTTTGAAATGTTCATGGCTCACGTTGCAAACGACTTCAACACGTGAAATTTGATCTATTACAGGAAGCAAAGTAAACTCTGTTATTGTTGTCAGCGTGGCAAAGAAAAACAGCAGTACACTATTTGTGCTCACCCAATCAAAAACGACAACCACTAACGGTTTTTTCCCTTGAGCAAGGGGTGTGTTGTATAATGTTGAAGTCAAAAACATTCATCATTAGATAAATTTTGTTCAAGCAGCCACTTTTGCGCAAAATATAGTGCCAGAGTTTAAAACGTATCAGGGGTAAGTGGCAATATATGTAAATGTAATATTATACAAAACACAGTTTACCAGAAGGAGACTCAGTAAACATATATTAGCCTACATGTTTGCATATGTCGTTTATATAGATTATTTAAGACGGTGCATGTTTGTCTTGTTCTTTTAAATTGTATTTGCATTCAACTTCAATCATAAAAGCAGAAGAAACATTAAACTTTCTCTTATGAAATCTATTAAAGCGTATTCACATTTTTGTTTAAATAGCAGACTATTTATAAATCACATGGCCACAATAAGTATATGTAATGTAGTGAAGTTAAAGTCAGCACAAAACCAAATTCCTGAGTCATGACATGCCCCCCCCCCCCTCCCCCAATCATCTTTCATTTATCATCTATGCTCTGTGAACTCAACCATCATCACACTGCCCAGAGTCCTACCCAGACATTGAACTGTCTGATAGTTTCTACAGGCTTTCAGGCTGTCTGGTCACAAGCAGCATCACCGGAACTTTTCAAATGGCATTGCCATGCCTAGGCAAATAGTTATTGAGAGATGGTCCACTACAACTACTATAAAAATAGAAAGATGTTGATACTGAAGTCACATGTTTACGTTTTGTCTAGCTGCCAGTAGCTACTTTCCAAAGCAGTGCAAAAAGCTATATATATATATATATATATATATATATATATATATATATATATATTTTTTTTTTTTTTTTTTTTTTTTTTTTTTTTACGTCCAACGCCTTATAAATTCCGCCCGACTCAGAATTGCATAAACCCTAGAGATTGCATTCACCATACCGCCACTCTTGCTCCATGCCTGTAGCTCACAGTTCCTAAAAACCGTGGATGATAAAGCGTTTCCCCCAGTTTCTATAACGATACTGTTCAATGCTCCACACTTAAACCCTCAGGTAAATTACAAATTTTATAATGTAATTCTTACATTGATTTGCTTTGAAAATGAGTGAGTGAGTGAACGAGTGAGTCCTCGGTATATTGCAAAAATTGAGCCAAATGTTTTGTTGTTTAGATGAGTATTTGCTGCGTTTAATGTAAATTTTAAATCTACACACTATAATACTTTATATGTAAAAAAAATCTTGGCACCATCACGGAATTTCAATCTCTGATGATATCCGTTAAAACGCTGAAAATAAACACTTTTAGCTAAAAATACCCTTAAATGCAAGACTGTCACTGTAGTCTACACTAGAAATTAGTCGAAGACTCATCTATGAATGGAAACACAACAGCAAATACTTTGGCTAAACGTGTAAGAGCGTATGACCAACATTACTGGATCATTTATTTTCAGGCCAATTTATGAATGGGTTTCAATATCTGGCAAATATAATAAATCTATGGTTATTTTCTTTCAGCTTGTATCTTCCAATTTGAAATGGGTTACTTTCACAGTAGGCTATTTAGGTGAGCCGTTCTTTTTGGTATCCGATCCCGACCAGTGTCGTCTCATCATTTAGACGTCAATGTTTCCCATTTTCAGACGAATAGAAATTTATTAAACGGTGCAATTAGACGAAAAGTTCATTGGAACTACAAGCGTATTGGCATAGAGCAGTTACAGCTTCTATTACCGAGCCTCACCTCGCCCCACCCCCACTGGCAGACTAATATACAGTCTGAAAGCGAAAGTAAAATTTACAACCGTTGTGTTGGTCGCAGTGTGGAACAGAGATCAAATGCTTAACGTTGACAAAAACTCTACCAGACACAAATCAACCGTGAGTATTCAAAGCATTTTTAGTAGTGTTATTATGTCACGTACTGTTTATTTCAGACAAATTACAAAATGCAGTAGACGCTCTTGCTGTAGCTCTTATAACAGCTCCTTAAAACGTAGACAACTTGTTGCGCAGCGCTTAAATTAAGGCTTCCTATTTATAATCTGAAACGTTCCAAATTGGAGATATATCATCAGTTTTGTTTCAGTTTTCTTTCTTTTTTCTTTTCTTTTCTAAATTATTCTAATGTTTGTGTCTTTCATGACTTTGTGGTGTCGCACTTATTGTCGTCTTTAGGTTCCATTTCTTGCTGCGTGGTTCTGTTGTTCCTAAATCGGCCAGAACTGCAATTAGAGGAGAAAAGCTCTAAAGGAAAAACAAAGTAACATGTTTGTGGCAAATTATCAGGTGTGATTAATTTGTTTATCTTTCATGTTGTAGTGCTTTGGATGTGCTATGGATTGCCTATGCAATGGAAAAATAGCATTCAGAAACATATGGTGCGCATTTATGCCAGACATTGTGGTAAACCGCTGATTGCAGCGTCAAGAGGATCTGAGATCGTGAGAACGACAACAACAACAACAACAACAACAAAAGGTACTTGGATTAAGTAATTACCCCTTATACAGCTTTCATTGTCAATCAATCAATCAATCAATCAGTCAATCAATCTAAACGTGAAGGCTTTCTATCTCTATTGTTTCATATATAAAATCTGCCATATATAATTAATAAAATCATATTGATTGTTTTTTTTGTTGTTGTTTTTGAGCCAAAAAGCAAAAAGTAACTAAAAAGATGGGGTATTTATGCAAACTGAAGACCAGGCTAAATTGATAGAATGCATGCGAAAACTAAGCTGAACAGAACTGAAACATATGCACCTGACAGTTAGATTACTAAGGTGATCAGACTGGTGATCATTAGACTGGTGATTCTGAACACTGAGTGGTAGATCCAGGGGGAGGAAGCGATAACGACATTATATATACATTGACAGCAATGTGATAAAACACAGAACTGAACGTTTTAATCTGGACATGGATGTGCTTTCGCCCAAGAGGTAGAGACGTCATCATTTCAGATGCTTACATAAAACACCACTGGGCAGATCTCAGGCCCTCACATGGATTTTTCTTCTTTATTTTTTTACATCCATAACTCTTCCCCCTCCATATGAGATTGATACATAATTAGGCATATGTATGGGTTTGTAATATTGGTGTTACTTCTTGGTGAAGTCTTGATCTAGGACACTCGGACTGATGTTTTGAGTCAGATGGAAATATATATATATATATATATATATATATATATATATATATATATATATATATATATATATATTTAATGTCAAATGGATGTAGCAATGATTCCTACATCAGCAGTCTCTTCCAGCTGACTCTGCATAATAATATAAAGAAACTAAGAAAGACAAAATTGGATTCATTTGATATTACTTTTTATTGATTGTGCATTTGGTTGTGTCTGGATGTATGTCAGTGCTGTATATAAGTTGGTAGTACATGTCTGTTCAACAAGAGAAAATGAAGACAGTGACCTCAGTTATAAATACATGTTAATATTTCCATGCATATCTGTGAGTGTATGTGTGTGTGTGCATGTGTGCGTGTATGCGTGTGCGTGTCTGTTTGTGAGTGAGTGTATGTGGATGTCTGTGCATGAACACAATTTCATGAATTAGATTTGTCTGTGTATCACATTCAGAGGGATGAAGAGATCACAGTCTCCTATACCGTCCTGTCAGTCTGTGAAGAGTGCTGGTTCAATGGACCGACCAATCGACCTCCGCCAGGAGCCATGTACAGGAGATCAAAGGTCTGGATTGTGTCTGAAATACACATGTAGTTTCATAAAGTTATTTGAAAGGTTCAAACTGGCCAACAGAAGATTTCTATTACTTTTGCCTTATCTATTAGATAAAGCATATGTATGTGCTGCCCTTACAAAAAGATAACAATAGTGGACAACCTGGACGGGTGCCCAAACCTTCCACATGCCACATTTTATATTTTACATTTTCCAAACTATTTAATTTAACAAAATATATCATGTTTACATTTGTTCCACTGGGAGGTTGAGTGATTTTGTTTTAAGTTAGAGAATCAATAAAACATGCAATTTGACAAGGACATTTTTCACACGACTATGCATATGTGAGTGGGAACAGTGTAAATGGAGCTAAGAGTTGTCTGTATGCTACATTTACAGAGATGAACAGAAGAGATCAGAGTCTCCTGTACCATCCTGTCAGTCTGTGAACAGTGCTGGTTCAATGGACCGACCAATCGACCTCCGCCAGGAGCCATGTACAGGAGATCAAAGGTCTGGATTATGTCTGAAATACACATGTAGAAATGGAGTTTTCTAAAGTTATTTGAAAGTTTCAGACTGGCTAACAGAAGATTTCTAGGATTTTTGCCTGGTCTATTGGATAAAGCATATGTATGTGTTGTCCTGTTATGTTCTTGTTTTGAAGTGAGACTGATCTTTGGTAAGTGTTGACATGACCGTGTAAAAGAGGCTGACTATAGAGAGAGAAACCTGGATGTCTTTTTATAGCCGTCCCCTGCTTTGTCAGTCAGTTATAATCACTTTCAGATCCTCAGTCAGCTGCTTAGAGAAGCCCAGGGCTGTTGGGTGCAAGCACACAATCGTGAGAGCTTCAAAAGGCCAGAGAATTGATTAAGCTCTGGAGTTGTATTTCTGAGACTTTACAAAAAGATAACATTAGTGGACCAGCTGGATGCGTGCCCAAACCTTATACATGCCACATTTTGTGTTTTACTTTTTCCAATCTGTCAAATTCAGAAAATAATTAGTTGTTGTGCATGAGAATTTGCAGAAATACATCATGTTTACATTTGTTCCACTGAGAGGTTGCGCGAATAGCTTTTCAGTCAGAAAATCAATAAAATATGCAATTTGAAGAGAAGTATCAAAACATTTTCACATAACTGCATCTATGTGAGTGGGAACAACATAAATTGAGCTAAGATTTGTCTGCATATTACATTCACAGGGATGAACAAATGAGATCAGGGACTCCTGTACCATCCTGTCAGTCTGTGAAGAGTGCTGGTTCAATGGACCGACCAATCGACCTCCGCCAGGAGCCATGTACAGGAGATCAAAGGTCTGGATTGTGTCTGAAATACACATGTAGAAATGGAGTTTCATAAAGTTATTTGGAAAGTTCAAACTGGCCAACAGAAGATTTCTATTTATTTTATTTAAAGTTTTGTAAGTTTTCCAGTGTTGCTAAAACAGCAAGAACTGAAAGCATAATGCTTAACAAATATATCGGATATGAAGTCCCTAAGATTTTCCAGGGGCAATCATGCATAGTTATATGAACAGAAAATTGTTGTATGGATTAAATACGACATTAGTCATGAACTATGATGCTTTGTGACGGAATAAATTTATGGTGGCAAGCATACTTATTGCCTAATTAGATATGGCTTGCTAGCTTGCCTGACAGGTAGTCTGTCATGTCTGACAATGAAATATAAAATAAAATATAGATACCACAGTTACAGTGGACATGGAGATGTGGACTGTGATTTCTGCACTGGGGTGAAGCTGAGAGCTGTGAAGTCCTGTCTGACCTGCCCTGCCTCCCTCTGTGAGAACCATGTCAGGCTTCACTACACAATACCAGCACTGCAGAGACACACACTGGTGGAGGTGACTGGAGACCTGGAGCAGAGACTGTGTCAGCAGCACCACAGAGTTCTGGAGGTGTTCTGTAAAACTGACCAGACACACATCTGTAAAGTTTGTGCAGTGGAGGAACACAGAAATCACAATAAACTCTGCACAGAGGTGAGTGTTCACTTTAGTTTTTCAGTCCATTCTTGCTGGGGGAGTATTATATGATACACTGACCTTTTTCTGTTTCTGTTGAAGATCTCTGGTGTTCCAGATGCTCAAGATCTTCTCCAGCGCACAGTAGAGAATATGAAAAGAAAAGACCTAAGATCCTTTCGGAAACAGCTGAGTGAGGATTGCCCAGAGTACTTGGGGAGTCAGATGGAGGATTTTGATGTGTCTGGTATTGTTGAGAAGTTGCTGGAATGTTTTGGAGGAGAGGGAGCTTTAAGGATCGTTCTTCATTTCCTGGATGTTGGTAAGTCTGCAGTGTTTCATGTATTCTGAGAGTCTTTACCTCTGTATGATGTTTGCAAAGCTTATATTTTATCATTCAAATGTATTTAATACATTTATGTGTGGCTCTTTGTGAATTTAGTTTTGAGCAGTGAGTATTGTACAAATGTCCAGATGCATTATGAATAATAGATACATTAATTTCTGTTTAAATAGCTAACTCTCTAAGGGCAGTCACAGAAGCTAATAAAGTCAACCTGAAAGGTAAATATCAACATGTATCAGAGGGACTTTCACCACAAGGAAAACTGGCCTTTTTGAGTCATATCTACACAGACATCAACATCATAGAGTGTAGAAGTGGAAAAGTCAATAATGAACATGAGGTCATACAGATTGAAATGACATCCAAGAGTCAAATCACTCAAGACTCTCCAATCAACTGCAATGACATATTCAAAACAGTTCCTGGACAAATTAAACAAATAAGAACAGTTCTAACGAAGGGAATAGCTGGAATTGGAAAGACTGTCTCTGTGCATAACTTCATAATTGACTGGGCTAAAGGAAAAGCCAATCAAGACATCACAGTCATAGTCTCTCTACCTTTCATTGATCTTAATCTGAAGAAAGAGAACTACAGTCTCATCCAGCTACTTCATCACTATGCTCCAGAACTGAAAGAAATAAAAGACATTGAAGATAAAAAACTGAAATTGCTCTTGATTTTTGATGGTCTGGATGAGTATCGATTTCCTCTAGATTTCCAGAAGAGTGAGCTCATCTGTGATGTGACAAAATCAGCCTCAGTAGATGTGCTGTTGACAAACCTCATCAAGGGGAATCTGCTTCCAGCTACTCTCCTGTGGATAACTTCCAGACCAGCAGCAGCCAATCAGATCCCTCCTCAGTATATCCACAAAGTCACAGAGATCTGTGGGTTCAATGACTGTCAGAAGGAGGAGTACTTCAGGAAGAGAATCAGTGATCAGAGCCTGGCCAACAGAATCATCACACACATCAAGTCATCAAGGAGCCTCTACATCATGTGTTACATACCAGTCTTCTGTTGGCTTTCAGCCACTGTTCTTGAGCATAAGATGAGTTATGCTGGCACAAGTGAAATCCCCAAAACACTGACTGAGATGTACACACACTTCCTGCTCCTTCAGATCAGTTTGAACAGTAAGAAGTACCATGGAGTCGAAGTGGAAAACCCAAAGAAGCTGTCTCAGTCAGACAAAGAGATGATTCTGAAACTGGCAGAACTGGCTTTCCAACAGCTGGAGAAGGGTAATTTGATGTTCTATGAAGAGGACCTGAAAGAGTGTGGCATTCATGTGAGTGAAGCTTCAGAGTACTCTTCAGTGTGCACAGAGATCTTTAGAGAGGAGTTGGAATTGTACAGGGAAAAGGTTTTCTGCTTTGTACATCTGAGCATTCAAGAGCATCTTGCTGCAGTATATGCACATGTTACATGTGTGAATGAGAGCAGAAATGTTCTCTTGGCAAACAGAGATGAAGAAGACAGATTTACACTGTTAGACCTACACCAAAGAGCAGTGGACAAAGCCCTGCAGAGTAAGAATGGACAACTAGACCTCTTCTTGCGATTCCTTCTTGGCCTCTCTCTGGACTCCAACCAGAGGCTTCTACAAGTCTTCATGACAAGAGACAGCTCAGGAAAATCAGATCACAGTTCAATCGTATCATACATCAAAGAGAAGATCAAGAGAGAGCCATCACCGGACATGGTCATGAATCTGTTCCAATGTTTGAACGAGCTGAATGAAAACTCACTTGCAGAAGAAATCCAGACTACCTTCCGATCAGGAACTGTCTTAGTTAAAGAACTAGAACCATACCAATGTTCGGCTCTGGCCTATATGTTCCTAATGTCAGAGGAGATGCTGGACGAGTTTGACCTGAAGATGTACAAGACATCAGCATCAGGTCGGCAGAGGTTACTCCCAGTGTTGAGGACCTGCAGGAAGGCCAGGTCAGTCATGTCATATTATTGACTGAATCCCATGTTCTGAATCAGATTATTTCATAGTACAGCCATTGAGCTTTTAAATGTTATGTTATTTACTCTTTATTCTGTCTTTTCATTGTTGACTGATGAGAAAAAACAACTTACACAGATGGCACATACATAGATTACAGAACAAATTAGTAAATAGTAATGTAAATAGTTTCCTGACAATCATTCTTGAAATTGCTAAAAATACTGACATTGCTCAAACAGCTAAAAAAAAAAAAGAAACACTAAATTTTCTAAAATTACAAAACACAAGTTACAATGCAGGAAAAAGGTTTCCACCTGTGTATCTAAGGGAGAAGTTAATGCTAAACTGCTGAAAATATTGCGGAGGAGACTCACTGTGAAATGTTTTAGCTCTGTGATGTTTAGAGCTTTCTACATCTGGGATTCAATGTACGAATTCCAGCCATGTTACACCTGCCTGTTTTGGCACAGGGTACATAGGAAAGCAGGTGGTTGTGTCTGCTTGGCTTTTGCTGCAGAGTGGTCACTAATGACACTGGGGGAACAGAAGTCCCCACTAAGCATATTGTATCATTCAGCATTGCTCATTATAGGAAATTATGCAGCGTGTAGCTTCTCATACACTAATGGAAGAAATGCCAGCCTTATTCACCATTAATGACATCTTTGGTGTGACATAAGAGATCAGAGATGGGAACTCAGAGGTGGGGACAACTTAGAGAGGAAAAACAAGAGTGAGTTGGTAGATGGCTACATCAGATTGGCATTATAGACCTCTGCATAATCTGAAAAACAGTAAACTGTAACCTGAGAATCATCATAATTCTAAACAAATGCAATTCTATTGCCATCAGATACTTCTGTGTTGTAGTTACATTAAACACTATAATTCCACTCCATTGTGTGTGATGTCAATATATCAGATTATATTAAAGCCATAGTTTAGACAAAGTGACAAAAGTTTGGACCATTATGTTGCTAATTTGTTACACTGCATCAAGTGATTTTTATATGGACACTTACACACATCAACTCAA
This sequence comes from Chanos chanos, assembly GCF_902362185.1. NCBI lineage: Eukaryota > Metazoa > Chordata > Actinopteri > Gonorynchiformes > Chanidae > Chanos > Chanos chanos. The sequence continues at coordinate 3,755,462 of NC_044497.1, read as the reverse complement.
TAGTGGCCTATACGTTTTTCTTTCTTAACTTTTAACTACTTCAAATTTATTTAAACTTGTCTAAGCAATGATATAAGTTTGAAGACAATGCAGATCCTTTTGTCGATGGCCGTCACATCAATCTATGGTTTCATTTGTCTTTGTACAAGAATAAGAATGCCCAATAATAACCCATTGACATTAATATGGACAATGGAAAACAATTATTTCATATTTTTACAGATTAGATCATTGTCACCTCACGTCTGAATCCTGCGTAACTGTGGCTTCAGCTCTCCAGTCAATTAACTCACCTCTGAAAGAGCTGGATCTCAGCCACAATACCCTAACAGACTCGGGAGTGAAGCTGCTCTGTGCTGCATTGATGAGTCCCAGCTGTCAACTCCAGAAACTGAAGTGAGTTGTATTTATGTGTGTATGAGTGTGTGTGTGTGTGTGTGTGTGTGCGTGTGTGTGTGCGTGCGTGCGTGCGTGCGTGCGTGTGTGTGTGTGTGTGTGTGTGTGTGTGTATTTGTCTTTGTATTGTTTCACTGTCATAATTTTTGCCACCTGTAGCCTCAGAGAGTGCACTCTCACAGCGAGCTGTTGTGAGGATCTAGCTTCTGTCCTGAGGTCTCCTCCATCTAACCTGAGAGAGCTGGAACTGAGAGACAATGACCTGCAAGATTCAGGAGTGAAAGCACTCTCTGATGGACTTAAGGATCCACAATGTAAACTAAATATACTGGGGTAAGAACAGATTATTTTTCAAAAGACTATATTTCAGAGGATTTCAGGCTGAAATTTGCAATACAAATTTGTTGGGCAGTTCTTGTAGAGTATATTCCATGACTAGAATATGAAAGCTCTTTAACATCATCTGGACTCAAAATAACAAGCTGAAAAAAAGTTTAGAATTGTGATCACATAAACTGAATATGTAATAAAACCTATGCATATTTTTTTTGCCAAATTGATCAGTTCCTCCTTTGTCATCTCTTCTGGGACAGCTCACACCTTGGAGAGGGTCCAATTCCGGCACTAAGCTGTTGTCTGATTGTCTCCACAGGCTGTCAGGCTGTCTAATCACAGAGGAAGGCTGTGCTTCTCTGGCCTCAGCTCTGAGATCAAACCCCTCACACCTGAGAGAACTGGATCTGAGCTACAATCACCCAGGAGACACAGGAGTGAAACTGCTCTCTGCTTTACTGGAGGATCCACACTGTAAACTGGAGAAACTGGAGTAAGTGTGTTGAGCTCTCCTACTGATCCAGTGCAGTTCTGAGTCTACACCTCCTACTCAATTTCTCTGTTCTTATTTCCCTACAGACTGGGCCATGGTGGAGACTACAGGATGAAACCTGGGCTGAAAAAATGTAATGCTGTCATGTGTAACATTTATAAATGTGTGTGTGTGTGTGTGTGTGTGTGTGTTTGTGATAAATTAGAGGGAGAACAGAGGCATTCATCAAATGTATATATTGATTAGACTCTTATTTTAACTACATCTCCCAGTTCAGGCAGCAGATGATGGATGTGTATTTCATTCATTCATAAATTTATTTTTCTTGTTGTAGTGGCCAGTTAGGATGAAAATTTGTGACATAGTGATGTAACGCAAAGACCATTTGTGAGGTGGAGCTACACTCAGTGTTTCCCTCTTAAGCAGATGATAAATATATTTCAGCCACTCAGAAATTTAATTTTGTTTTTGTAGTTGTCAGCTGGAATCTCAAATTTACAACATAGTGATATAGTGCAATAACAGTTTGCAAGGTGGAGCTGTACTCAGTGTTCCCACCGATAAGAAAGCATAATTTTGTAATTATGAGACAGATGCCTAATAAACACTGAGTTTAGAAACCTGTATCAAAATGTCTGCATCAAATCTCAGGAGTAACTAAGAATACTGCTATTCAAAACCACTCCTTCCTTGTGATGTCTGTAACTTGACTCGATGAGAGAGGGCTAACAATGACATTCCTCCTTGTGGTCGTGCACATTTAGCTTTATGTAATGCTCTTCATTAATGATGACATTTTCTTACTGAAATGACTGCAGGCTTTACACAGTATCTGACACTGTGCCTGTATCTTCTACAGGAACAATGGTCCAAACAATTAATCCTTCCAGTAATGACAGCCAGGCTTTGTACATGACATTAATTTGCAGATCCACTAATACGTGTACTGCCCACCCTTAACTTGTACCCTCAAAAGTTATTTGTTGTATTCAGTGGTGTACTGAGAGGAGATAAGCTTGTTGCCAGTTGGAGAAGAATTCACAAAAAATTAATTTATCAAAGTGTTCATCATCTGAGGGCTTATCCAGAGAAAATCTAGTTTCGTTGAATTTTTTGGCAATTGAGTATTTTGAGTAATATTGTGAAGACGCGTCCTGTAAGCATATATACACGTGAGATGAATGCAAATTCTTATAAATGCAGCTTTACTTAGAGTATTACACTGTGCAAGTACTTTATTGCTTACTGACTACTGAAGTACCTTAAAATTATGTATATTAACTATTTAAATTATGTGAAGATAATTATATTAAATACTAAAGTTACTCTTTTTTTATGAGAGTTAAGTTGTTTACTTTCTCAGACTAGGAGCATCTCACCTGTCCAGCTAGACCTGCAGAAAAGGGCAATAGTTACTAAGTTTAATTTCTAAACTGCACATATTTCAGGACACCACGATGATATTATAATGAAAACTTCCCTCTTGTTTACAGATGCTTGTCAGCTCACACTGGACCAGAACACAGCACACAGACGCCTCTTTCTGTCTAATGAGAACAGGACAGCGGAAGGGACTCTAGAGAATCACCAATATCCTGATCATCCTGACAGATTTCAGAACTATCTCCAAGTTCTGTCTAAAGAGTCTCTGACTGATCGCTGTTACTGGGAAGTGGAGTGGCATGGAGTCAGAGTGTTTTTAGGAGTTACAGATAACAATATCAACAGGAGTACAGGTCTTATAGGAGGGCATGACAGATCCTTAAGTCTGGTCTGCCTGGAATCTCTGGCTGGATTCTGTTTTTGTCAAAATGGTGAAATAACTCTCTCCCCCTCCCTCTCTGCCTCTTGCCAGTGTACCAGAGTAGGAATTTATCTAGACTGGGTTGCGGGGACTGTGACCTTCTACAACATTGTCAATGACACACCGATCATCCTTCGGACATTCCATACCACATTCACCGAGCCCCTGTATGCAGGGTTTGAGGTTTCAACTGGTTCCACTGTGACTTTGTGTCAGATGGACTAGAACCTCAGAGTGGAATCAGTACATTGTACACCTGTATGACTTAATTATTTCAGTGGATATTTATTTATTTTTAGTTTGTTTCCCACTGGGACTTTGTGTATATATGCCCCTGCATTTTCCTGTGTGCACTTATGAAATCTTTCTTATTGTGCTGAAAAGTGCCTAGTCCTCATACTTGTTTTTTTTTCCTATTAGCCTTCTTGCTCCCTGTCAGCACCCCTGTTTCCTGTTTGCCCTTCTGTGTATGTTTTTGAGTTGTCGTGGTGTAACACTGGTTTACATTTGGGATTAAGATACTCTGTGGTAATGTTTTGAACTTTTATTTTATCTAAAAGACACATGAGAGAAAAACACAACAGCCAAACAATGATAAACAATGAACCAGAGAAAAGCCTTGTACTCACTTAAATGTTTCTCAGTTCACTGAGTAGTTCAGCCTTCTCTTGCTTAAGACTTTCGTCAGTTACTCCAGATGGATGAGGAGGAAGATAATTAATCTCAGTTTGTTTGTTTGTTTGTTTTTTTAACTTTTGGCAGATTTAATACAACCTGAATTCTTATGTTTAAGGGAAACGACCATGAGTTCTGGAGATCCTTGAGCCCTGAGTTTTATTCTGTAATTCTTTATCTTGTAATTAAGGCTTGTCTGCCACCACATACAAATGACTGTGGCACACTTATATTGTTTTCATCAGAGGCATATAAAGTAAGAATAACTAAAGCTGAGGTAGAGATCATTTGATTGTTTTTGTGTGTTATTTTGTCAGTTGAGAAAACAGGGAAGAATTATTTACACTCATGATATATCTACTGTAGGTTATGTCTCCAGTTACATCAAAGGATTGTTTTATTACCAAAATATTATATCTATTTATATATTCTATGCAATATATACCCTGTTTTCCATCATTTATCTCTGTATTTTTTGCTGTCCTGTCAAATTTATTCTTAACTCTATTTTCAACAAAACTGGACTTATTCCTCATCACATAGCCAACCACAAACAAATTATTTGTCTCACTCAAAAGGTAGGATATATACATTGCTTCTACTTCACTATGTGCCTTCCATAAACATTGTACACTGTTCATGGGAGCATATCATTATGGCCCTGCTGACAGACAAAAGTCACATCCCCAGTGCTCTCTAGCTGATAGGCTCTCATATGCTCACCATACCAGAAGTTATACAATTTTTTCTAATAATGTGAATTTGTTTTGCAAAATGCCAGTTCAAATGATTTCCTGGAAGTTTGGAACACCTCCTAAGGAAGCATGGGCCAAAATCATGAAAATAGTGTAATATCTCCTATGGTAAAGCAGAGAGTTACATAACTGGACAGTTGTTTGACTTTATGATGTTTCCTTTTTGGCCTTCTGTATGTTGGCATGCAAGACATCAAGCAGACCTTTGTGACAGACAAGTCTGGTGTAATTGCATTTTCTGTTTTATTGAAATAGACTACAAAATGTTTTTGATGTTTCCAGTGTGTCAAACAATACATTTGAAGAGTTTCTCTTTAGCTTTGAAGCATATTGTCCATAATCCCACAACTGGTCGATACACTTTTGTTGATTCTGGGTAGTACTTAAGAAAGTGGTGCTTTGGAGTCATTTTCTCCTCCAGAAATATGTCCAACAAAAGGTGGCATTGCAGAGATATTTTCTGCTCAAGGTAAGAAATGCTTCCAATGCGTACTGAAGCAACAACTGAAAGTTCAGCTGTGTCTTTTAAAGATAAGGATATGCTAGGCTTGCTCATCTCAGGTATTTTGGGTCATATAATGAATGGTAGCAACCATTAGGACCCAGTTATCACAAAAACGAATGAAAAATACATTTACTGATACTTCTGCCATATGCTGGTCACAAACATAACAATGCGTGGGTACAAAACAGTTTTAATAATATCCCATTTGTCTTTATTGACAGATTAAATGTCCCACACATTAAAAATGTCTTATTAAATTTGTAAACCTAACTATCTCTACAGCTTTTTTTCCACAAAGAAACAATGAGGCTCTTTACTTCTGGATCTAAGTAAAATGATGTCATTTGATGTTTTCATATTTACTTCAACACAAGTCATGGAAACATGGAAACATTCCATCATTCCAAGAACAACTAAATTAGATTTATTTGGAATCACTTGGGAAAAAGTATATTTGAAAGGTGCCAAATACAACCACATTCAAGAAGGCTGAAATGTGATTATTAAGTATTTCTCAGCTTATTTATTTATTTAGTCAGTATTGAAAGTTTATTTATGGTGAATTTCCTTAATAGTCATAAGAGATATATCTCTCGACGTTCACTGGTCGAAAACCACGTAACTCAATTTGAGCTTTATTTTTGGTAAAATATTAATAATGTAATGACAAATGCAAGTATCTGCAAGTATAAAGGCACAACACTAACTTTTATAATGCAGTGTTCTGTTATCTTAAACTCACCTCTTTTTTTCATTTCCTGAAAAGTAATGATTTTGGACATACAAGGTTTCGGCAATGATAAAATACCTAAAACAGAAATATTTTAAAATATACCTAAGTAAAGTGCCTCAGTGTGAGAACAGTCTATAGTGCAAACGACAATGAAATCAGAAATGAACCATCGCTGTCAGCACTTGGGCTCCTGTGGCAATAGAGATGACACGGCGGCAACGTGATGACCCATTGGCCTTGATCCATGCGTGGCTTTTCAGAATGTTACCAAGCACAAATAGTCTATTTCTTATTTTGTTTTGTTGTGTATGAACGCAGCCCCTGTGTGTCCACATGAGGAATGGACAAGGCATGAGAGTGAAAATGTCGCGCTAGGCTACTTGATGAATTAAATTTTTAAAAAATGGATTAAAATATTTCTGCAAATGCAGTGGTTAAGTTCAAGTTCTGAAATTGTTTTATTAAAGTTCATAATTATTCTATAAATGTTGCTTTAACAGCTGCAAGAAATAGCCTAACTGGGTTCATAATCTACTGTATATAGGCCCACTGTCGTTCGTGATTTATTTTCATGAATTTCAAAAACACCTCCTCCCACTCTGATTTTTTCCACATAGTGCACCCTGTGTATGAGTGTCTTCAAAATGTCTCTTAATAAGGAGCCCTAATAGGTTTAAGCTCTTTAAAATGTTGCATCATAGGTTCCTCAACATGTCACAACAGGAAGTTTCTGTAGGCTTGACTGTGAATAAACAACTAAGTCAAAGGCAGAATCATCCGGGGTGGTTTAAGAGTTCATGAGCACACAGTGCTCCTATGTCAGTGCAAATCACAAAAACAATAAGCCCTGACATGTATAGTGTATGGAAGGTGAGGATAACAAGAAAACACGTGACCTTCATGAAGAAGTCTTGAGGTTTGGAATGTGTGTTGAACGGGCTGATGGTGTGCAGGGGAAGACATAAAAATTCTCATTATATCCTCCAAACAACAATGATGTCTCATACACTGGTCTGATCACTCTGATTTCTTATCTGGATTCAGTGTTAGCGTTTCTAGTTTCACTAAATTGGACTATGCGACTCACCGTCTTACTGATGTCACACAAAAGTGAAGCCTGTGAAAATGAAAGTTAAAGAAAACTACGTCACCATTTACTGAGAAGAAAAGCTAAGAGAAGGCAAATGTAAGTAAAACGTCAAATCTTGAGACAATTCTCTTTAGATATAGAGAGGAGTTCAAAACACTTAAATTTAAACAAAAAGCTTTAAAACTGTAATCACTGTTAATGTTAGATCGCTTGTCTTCTGCAGTTCTGCTTTTGTCAATGTGTTTTTGATGAGCAAAACTTGTTTCACTTATTTCATTGTCTTTTTGTCTTCTTGTCCAGGACATTGTTTAGTAGTTACTTTCATATTTCAGAATTTCCATGTTTTAGTGATATGAAGTGATATGAATTTAGAAATATGTTGCTTGAAATATTGTGTGATGTCAAGCTGAGCATTTATCTGTAGAGATGATATAAAATGAAGAAGTACTTCGATCTTCATGTGAAACACTCAACAGTATCTTTAGAACAGAGACATCACAAGACACTGTCACCTCAGGGGAGTCGTCAGACAAGAAATTCAAGCTCTGTGTGTGTGTGTGTGTGTGTGTGTGTGTGTGTATGTGTGTGTGTGCCCGTCTGTCCACATGCAAACCTGTTCACACCTGGATTCCTTCTTTCACAGATATTTCAGGCTCCACAATGAGCCATTTTAAAGAAGGTAAGGGAGAGGACACTGTGTTTAAAATGAATCTTTCTGAAGAGGACAAAAAGATAGAAATATCCAACCTGTGTCTCCCTGTGGAAAGTAAAGAGAGGGGATCGTCTACTAATAGGCATTCCTCCGAAGAGCGTGACGAGGGAGTTACTGATCTTGGGAACAGAAACACAGACTGTAAGAGGTAAGAAATCTGCTAAAGTTGGTAAAAATGATCAAATTTAAATAAACTTTTAGATTGTTCCCAAACAAGTTTAAAAATCACTGTTCATTACAACATAATACTGGTATACATTTCTTTTAAACAATCATTGATATATTGATTCAAATTAATTCTGTTCCTTAACAAGCAAGTGACACTCTTAGTTTGCAACTTTTACTCTAAATTATTCACAACGATTGTATTTAGATTAACAGATGGTGAGCAATGATTACTGTTGATCACTTAGTTATTCATGACACTTGACATCAGAGATATTAATGTGAAGACAAAATTCGAATAATTTGTATTATTATCTGGTTAAAATAGATCAACATAACAATAATATAAGCTCAAATGAAATCATGTTCCATCTATACTGTATTTGCAGTGCTCAAAGAAAGAGAGCAGAGTCACCCACACCTACCTGTGTGTCAGTGAAGAGTGATGCCTCTATCGTTCATGGCATTACCTTCAGTCAACATCACACTGATTCTGAAAGGTTTGGATGAAGTCTTGGATTTTCTTACTTTTTTCATTTGTCATGTTCCATTGTCTTGTTTAATAATTTCCTAAATTTGCAGATGTTTTCATGACTCACATTCTAGAATTGAAATAAGCAAATATTTTTGCTACTGAGTGTCTACCAAAATACATATTATTCATTGCACATGTATCTACTTCAGTCTAAGATCAGATTCCAGTGCTGTGGTGTATGCCCAGTAAATGATTTACTGTATTATTTTCATCGTAGTGTCATTGTAATGATTTGTCATACTTTGATGACTTTGTGCCCTAATGGTGCCTTCTCGCTGTTCCTAGGACTCTCCTCATGGCAGATTGTCCACAATAATCGTGAAATCAGTTCAGCTGTTAGACAATGTTTTTAACTAAGTTAAAAGAATCACAGCAATATATGCTATCTAGAAAAACAGTTGCTGCCTCTAAAGATATTTGATGAAAATCCTTTGAGTGAAAATATTTTTTAAAACAAATAAATAAATTAAAGCAGATCACCAAAAGCTGATGTGTGATATTTTTATAATTCATGGCACCTACTCCTTTGTGTACAAACAGTAAGAAAATGGCTTCTGGGCTGACAGAGGATCTCCTCCAGTGTGACATGTGTAAGGAGAATTTCAAGGATCTAGTCTCCATTCCCAGTGGACACAGATACTGCAGACAGTGCATCTGTATGTGGGATTTGTCTGAATTAGTACAAGTCCAGCAGGCAGAGTTCAGTCATGTTAATCCAGACCACTGCTACACTGGACCTGGAGATGTGGCCTGTGATTTCTGCACTGGGATGAAGCTGAGAGCTGTGAAGTCCTGTCTGACCTGCCCTGCCTCCCTCTGTGAGAACCATGTTAGACTTCACTACACAATACCAGCACTGCAGAGACACACACTGGTGGAGGTGACTGGAGACCTGGAGCAGAGACTCTGTCAGCAGCACCACAGAGCTCTGGAGGTGTTCTGTAAGACTGACCAGAAACACCTCTGTAAGGTTTGTGCAGTGGAGGGACACAAAAACCACAGTAAATTCTACACAGAGGTGAGTGTTCACCTTAGATATTCATGTCATTCTTACCAGAGAGGAATTTTGCTGTAAAATACAGTCTGTGGCCTAATGGTTAGAGGTTAGGACTTGTAACCAAAAGGTCACTGGTTCGATGTCCAGGACTGGTGGGAAAACATCCATAGCTGAAGTACCCTTGGGCAAGGCACTTAACTATCAACTGCCCCCAGGGTGCAGGTGTGCTGCCCACTGCTCCTGCGCCTAGTGGTTGTGTGTGTTCACTAATGGTGTGTATGGATGGGTTAAATGCAGAGGTCAGATTCACTGCTCACTGTTCACAAGTTAAGTTACATCTCTCTTTACTTGTTGTAGATCTCTAATGTACCAGACACTTCAAGCTTTCTAAAGCTTACTGCTGAAAACATGAAAAAAGAATTCAAAATCTTTAAATGCAGACTGGATGAGGATTTTCCAGATTGTTTAGGGTCAGAAAGACTGGAAGATCTTAATATTAGTAAAGTAGTTGAAAAGATGTTGGAGAGCTTTGGAGAAGAGGGAGCTCTAAGGATTACCTTCAACTTCCTGGATATGGGTAACATTGTGCTTGCATAAATCACTTGACAAATTTTATTCATCTATGATATTTGCACAACTGAAATTAAATTCTATATAATTGCATTTCTTGTTTCATGATTCAGTATGTATTATTATTACATGATTCTTTGGTTATTCAGGTGTTTCTCTTAGAACGGTCACAGATGTTATTAAAGCAAACCTGCTAAAGAAATTTCAACATATATCAGAAGGAATTTCACAACAAGGACATCTGATATTTCTGAATGAGATCTACACAGAGCTCTACTTTACAGAGGGTGGAAGCAGAGAGGTCAATAATGAACATGAGGTCAGACAGATTGAGATGACATCCAGCAGACAAACCACACAAGACACTCCAATAAAATACAATGACATATTTGATACAGTCCCAAGTCAAGGAAAACGAATCAGAACGGTGCTAACGAAAGGGATAGCTGGAATTGGAAAGACTGTCTCTGTGCAGAAGTTCATTCTTGACTGGGCTGAAGGAAAAGCCAATCAAGATATCATGGTCATAGTCCCTCTACCTTTCAGGGATCTTAATCTGAAGAAAGAGAACTACAGTCTCATCCAGCTACTTCATCACTACGCTCCAGAACTGAAAGAGATAAAAAACCTTAAGGATGAAAAACTTAAATTCCTTTTTGTCTTTGATGGTTTGGATGAGTGTAGACTTCCTCTAGATTTCCAGAACAATGAGCTTTGCTGTGATGTGACAAAGATAACCTCAGTGGATGTGCTGCTGACAAACCTCATCAAGGGGAATCTGCTTCCCTCTGCTCTCCTCTGGATAACCTCTCGACCAGCAGCAGCCAATCAGATCCCTTCTCAATATATCCACCAAGTCACAGAGATCCGTGGGTTCAGAGACCCTCAGAAGGAGGAGTACTTCAGGAAGAGAATCAGTGATCAGAGCCTGGCCAACAGAATCATCACACACATCAAGTCATCGAGGAGCCTCCACATCATGTGTCATATACCAGTCTTCTGTTGGCTTTCAGCCGCTGTGCTTGAGAATATGATGAGTGATGCAGGCAACAGTGAAATCCCCAAAACTCTGACTGAGATGTACACACACTTCCTGCTCATTCAGATCAGTCTGAAGAATAAGAAATATCACAGTGCCACAGTGGTAAACCCAAAGAAGCTGTCTCAGTCAGACAAAGAGATGATTCTAAAACTGGGAAAACTGGCTTTCCAACAGCTGGAGAAGGGTAATCTGATATTCTATGAAGAGGACCTGAGAGAATGTGGCATTGATGTGAGTAAAGCTTCAGAGTACTCTTCAGTGTGCACAGAGATCTTTAGAGAGGAGCTGGGATTGTACAGGGAGAGGGTTTTCTGCTTTTTACATTTAAGCATTCAAGAGCATCTTGCTGCAGTGTACGCACATGTTACATGTGTAAATGAGAACAGAAATGTTTTCAACACAGAGGAGCATGGGTATATATATGGATCACTGCTGTCTGACCTTAACCAAAGTGCAGTGGACAAAGCCCTGCAGAGTAAAAATGGTCACTTAGATCTTTTCCTCCGCTTCCTTCTTGGCCTTTCAGTTGACACTGGTCAGACTCTCCTTCAAGACCTCATGACAAGAAGCTACTCAGAAATGAGAGAACACAGCACATCAAAGACAATTAAGTATGTCAAGGTTAAGATCAGAGAGGAATCATCATCTCAGAGGATCATCAATCTCTTCCACTGTCTCAATGAGCTGAGTGACAACTCTCTAGTGGAGGAAATCCAGACCTCCTTCAGATCAGGAATTTTCTCAGAGAAAGAGCTGAGACCAGACCAGTGTTCAGCTCTGGCCTATATGTTGCTGATATCAGAAGAGGTACTGGATGAGTTTGATCTGAAGATGTACAAAACTTCAGCAGTGGGTCAGCAGAGGCTGCTACCTGTAGTGAGGAGTTGCAGGAAGGCCAGGTTGGACATATATTAGAGATCACAGAGTTCCTAAAGTTGAGGTTTAAAACTACCATTTTAAATGTTATATATGCATTTGTAGATTTATTTATGATAATCATACTAAAATAGCCCTGGTACAGGTTCCACATATTGTAAAAGTAATCCTATTGTCAGTGTATCATAATAATGTTTTGTTAATGTTGTGTAAATTACTTTGCAGTACGTTGTAATCATGTTGTCATTTTGTTGTGAACTTCTCCCTCCAGACTATCTGGCTCTAATTTATTGTCTGAATCCTGTGTAACTGTGGCTGCAGCTCTCAAGTCAGTGAACTCACCTCTGAGAGAACTGGATCTCAGTTACAATAACCTGACAGATTCAGGAGTGAAGATACTCTGCACTGCACTGATGAGTCAAAACTGTAAATTACAGATATTTGGGTGAGTAGTGTGTGTGTGTTTGTGTGTGAATGCATCTTTGTGTCTGTGTCCATGTCTGTGTGCATGCATGGAGTGTTCACTGTTTGTGACAACATGACATATGCTGCCTTCATGTCTCTGACAGTACACCAAAACATGGCCTGTTATAATTGTCAGTGTATGGTCATTGCTGCATATGACATTTGTGAGACTAGTGCTTGGTCTCAAATGTTTTGTTGCTACGTGATGTCAGCTATTAAGGTGACCTTACAGAGCAGTAGAATCCATATTCATATGTCTATGGCCTATTCATATTTCAACATTTCCACAGAGATTATAGTGAAATCGCCAAAAAAAAGAAACAAAAGTAATACAGTCATTTATTGTTACTCTGCTGCACTGACACAAACGTTGCATGTCTTATGGCAGTAAAGGGAGAACTGTCCTCCAAATTAAAAACATCAAGGTCTGAATCAGCATTTATCTCATAAGAAAATAGCCTCTAGAATTTCAGGTATGAATCATTAACAGTTTTATTATGTGTTTTTAGCACTTTCTACAATGGCACTTCAATGTATATGCGGTTATGATGAAGGGTGTGTATGAGAAGTCATAAGTGATCTGACAAGATTAAATGTAGTACTGGCATCAACATGGGCTGCTTGAGCAATCTGTGAGGTCTTCAAAAACAGTGGTAATGATGTGCAAATCAGGTCTATAGATGTAATAACTATCATGCTGTCCTCTACAGACTATATCCTGTAGTGGTCAGATTTCAAAGTAAGAATACAGAATGTGCAGGCCTTATGGGTTATGCACTGGCTGGAACCTTTGATATAAATCAGAGACTGTCAACAAACCAACATTTTTGGTTATGTGTAAACAAATACAGTGAAAAATGTAGGGAACACTGTAGGGCTTGCCCCAAATAATCGACTATTTGGATATTCGTTTGTTGGCTAGGTATTCGGTTTTCAGTTTTGGGATTCAGATATTCTTTTTTTTTTTTTTTTGCTAAATGTAGGCAATCAATAGGGGCGAACTGCAAGATACATTTTGTCAGCACATTCTAGTACTATATTTATATGTTTTAATTGCACTGTTAAAATGTGGAAATAATGTAAAACTTCCAATAAACACCAAGACATTTATTTTCTTTGATTACTTAGCTTTACAGATGTTTATTGAAGACTCTGTGATAATGAGAGACCTGTGTTTATTTCAACTAAAGCCCTCAGGCCTCTGCATGTTATTGGTAGCTGAACTGACCAGGAAAATTCACAATGTTTTTTTTTTTTTTTTTTTTTTTCCAAAGCAGCTTACTTAAGAAATATTATAAAGCACTCTTTGGTAGCAGCTGAAACAGGAATCATTAATAAACTAAGCTCAACATTGTCTTTGCAACCTATGATGGGAGAGCACAGTCTAAATAGCAGTATCACTGTGAATTCAGGCTGCTATGATCCGAAAGACTGCTTGACTTGATCGTTTATGCTTATTCTAATTCGTGAATAGATGAACATGCATAAGGCAAACTGAATCCAGTAAAACAACTTCACTTTTTTTTAACCCATGTGCGTTGCTTTTCATAGTGTGGAGAAACAATAGGGCCACATTTTCAAAACAAGTGTTATTTTGTTTTTAGCCACAGAAAAAAAAGAAAAAAAAGACCACTGTAAGCATTTTAATTCACTGATCTTTCATTTTATAGTCATGAAAAATGAATACTGGTATCATTTTCCTCAGCATTTATTTGAGGCAGACGTTTATTTCACTGAAAGGGTCACGCATACCAGCGATTATAAGAAACCTGCGTTTATTGGAGACTTGGCTATTATTGGAAGTTTTATGGTATATACTATCTCAGCTAGGGCACCTGACATCCCTCTCACTCACAGCAGTGAACATAAAGCTTCAGTTCACCTTGGCTGTTAAAGGGAGGACAAAATGCTGAACACATGGTGATGGAACCATTTAAATTATGTCCTTACAGGGGAGAGAAGGTCAAGGTGAACTAGTTGTAACAGAATAACTAAATACTTAAAAATGAATGTCTTTAATTAACACCCCTCCAACACTGAATATTTGCTTTTGATTACTACTGAAGCTTCCGAGCCCAAAAAATGGTATTCGGGAAAAACTGATGGGTCTTTCTTTTGTTGAACATATGCCATTTCACTCAATATTCAAATATTCTGAAGTTTTCCCAGTAAAACATGACCCTTACTGTTTACTGCACTTTACAAATAAGAAAACTGAAATGTTTTATTAACCATGCAAGGTTTTTTTGTACATATATAGACTGGCTGGCTGCAATCTGTCATCTGAATCTTGTGAAACAATGGCCTCAACTTTACAGTCAGTGAACTCATCCCTGAGGGAGCTGGATCTCAGCTACAATAGCTTGAGAGATTCCGGAGTGAAACTGCTCTGTGCTGCACTATTGAGTCCAAAATGTAAATTACAGAAACTAGGGTGAGTATTATGTTTGCGTGTGTGTGTGTGTGTGTGTGTGTGTGTGTCTGTGTGTCTGTGTGTGTGTTTTAATACTATCAGCAGCAAAAAATTGAGTTCTCCTTTGCAAAGGTCATGCAGTGGAAGACAATTTACTGAGCAAAATTAAATGGACAACTGTGTCAGATGCTTTCGATCAGTTGACAAAGAATGTGACACAATGTTTTTCATACAGAGCATTTATGATATTGTCTATTACCAAGGTTGCACCTGTAATAGTGTTGTATTCTGATCTAAACCCCGACTCCTGTGACTGTAGTACAGTGTGTTATTCGGTTCAACGAAGGCAACTATAAGTTCACTTAAAGTTCTGATATTTCTGCCAACACAGACAGAAATAGGCCAATAATTTCAGTGAAGTAAGTGTGAACACCTCCTTTATGCGGGTGAATTACATGAGCAGCTTTCCATCAACAGGGAATTCTACCTGAGAGAAACATTAAACTGAAAATATGAGAGAGTGGAATGGCAGTCATGGAAGCTCTGAGATACAAAAAACAATGATTGCTATTGTCCTGTCCAGTTGATTTATAGGTATTGATGTAAGTCAATGGATCGCAAACATTGGAATAATTAGGACAATTTGTACTTGTAGTTACCAAAACAATGCAATAGAAGGTGGTTCGGCATCTAAGCCAGTATTAAAGTTATATGGAGCAATATCAGGAGGCAGCTTATAAATGAAAGGCCCTGTAGAAATGGAGTGACCACTGAAAATTTTCACATATCTAATTTATACATGATGCAACTATTTTCAGATCTAGTGTGATGAGGAAAAGAATTAATGTGATTGTGTTAAAGAGAATTTAAAAGTCCCCAAATTTTGATGCATTGTTACTGCATTTAGAGAGAGAGAGACATTTAAGACAGCAATCCAAGTTCATTTTGTGTATCAAGCTAATGCATTGGACCCTTAGTTGTCTGAAGGTCAGGCATGTGCGGTCAGGGTAGGCAGTGCGTACCCTATGATAATTTAAGCAAAATAACCATACAACAAATTCATAACAACATATCAAAGTCTCCCTCTAGTTACAAGTATGCTGTCTTATAACGCATTTTTAATAATATTTTTATGTCCTTGTCCTTAAGTTCTTAAACGTCTAAGAGCGAAACACTCAATAGCACACAAACCCACCTACTTTTTCAATGGGTAGGGTAGGCTCTGCGTTTTTCGGGATTGCACTTAACGTTGTGAATTTTGGAGGTTGCGCATTTGTATTGTGTAGCTTCAGGTGAAATCAACAGACAGGGAAAGGAACTGCTTATGGTGGGAGTGCTTATTTGAATTTGAGCAACTTAGCTACACTTCAGAGCGAAATTATTAATGTCAACCATCATACGTCTTCAGAATTGTAATAAACTGGATTACCTGCAAAAATGACTTGTGTTCCTCTTTTCAGGTAATGTCTCAACAATATTTATGAATAGTATCACATAACTGTTGTTTGTAGTGACTGCAATGAAATCCACAATAGTTTGGGAGTGCTAGGGAAAGGCAATGGTGTTACTTAGTCACTTCACAGCTATCAAAAACCATAAAACAAGAAAAAATGTACTTCATATACACTTTGACAGTCAGCATTGGTAGATGTAAAATAATTATTGTATTTCAAAAAGTCGTTCGTCTCAACACTTGTTTTCTGAAATTACACATTTACGCCTATTTGTTCTCTTGGTTATGACTCACATACAATCATTTTCCTCAAAATGCGATCATTTTAATCCTGTGGTATGATACTTTAACATTTCCCTTCTGGCAAGGCTGTTGACAATATTTTTTATTTAGATTTTGATTTGGAATGTAGCTCAGCCAGGGGGGCACAGCATTCTAGAATTCTGTGGCAGTTAGATCAGATTGTTATAAAACATTAGAGAGCACAGAAGGATGTAATTTGGATTTGTGAATGCCTGCCTCCTACCCAGCCACTGACCTCACCGCACATAACTGCTGAAAGTCTACCAGTCCACATGCGAATCAGTGGTTCTAGGTGACATGCTGACAAGGGAGAGCATAGACTACCACATGTCTCCTCTGATATTATAGACATAATCCACAGCCAGGTCAGGAATATAGATATAATATATAATAGGGTTTATATATAGATATATAATCATATAGGAATACCTTATCAACAAAATGCTTGTTGTTTCTTTTTGTAATGATGGTAGCTTTACATCTGGGTTTGCCTCTCTGAATTTTGCACTTCTGATACATGCAGTTGGACAATGAGCCCTAATGTCTTGCAAAAAGACTCAAACGGCTGAATAGTTAAGAGGCCTGTTAACTAGATGACGTCAATTGACACTTGAGTATTAAGCTTTGGTTTGTGTGTGTATGTGTGTGTGTCTGTCTGTGGTGTCTTTTCTTTTATTACCAGGCTTAAGAAGTGTCATCTCACAGAGACCTGCTGTGTAGATCTAGCCTCAGTGCTGAGATCTCCCCACTCTAACCTGAGAGAATTAGAACTGAGGGAAAATGACCTGCAGGATTCAGGAGTGAAGCTGCTCTCTGCGGGGCTAAAGGATCAACACTGTAAACTAAACACAGTCGGGTAAGAACTAGGATATCTATGTACACATCTATAAACTGCCAGTGATCACTATTAGCCAGTGACATACTAGATCTGGTAAATAAAACCATCTATCTGTGAAGTTAAGAATGAGCACTGTAGAATTCTATGTAGGATAATTAAGTTATTGAAGCTGTTCTAATCAATGTGACGGGATTACCTCTGCTGTTTTAACATAACGGTTCTTCAGTAACAAAATAAAATAGAAACGAAAAATTTCAAATAAAAACAACTTTTCATTGTTAAAAATTGAGTGAAGTTTTGGGAAGTCAGTTAACCTTTTTTTTTATGAAGTTCTTTCTAAGGGCTCCTTGTACGGTAGATGCAGGGGAGTAGCAATATGTAGGCAACTATACATGCTATACATATGTAACACTAAGGAGATGCATGCTTTCTAATATCCTATTAAAGATCCTTCAATTTGAACACTCTCCTCTGGCTAGGAAGCTTTGACTGTCCTATCCCCTCCCAAAGTCTGGAGAGGGGATTGACATCAGCAGATTTGTGTAAATCACATGTCCATATACCATAACCACTAAAAATATGTAAGTGTTTTCTTTGTGTGTGAGTGCATGAATATACCATTCTCCACTTTGTCTTGCTACAAAATTCACTATGACATGAATTTTGCTTCAAGTAACATTCACAGAAACGCTGCTGTTGGGACTATTTATTTAGGTGAAAAGGGAAATGTCACAAATGCTCAAATGCTGCATGCATGTGCTAGGCAGTCTAATTTTAGAAATATGATCTAAATCATTTTTTAAAAAATGAATAAAGTCACTAGAAAAAAAACAATAAAAGTAAAAAAAAAAAAAATATCATGAGGGAAAGTAGTGTGCTGAAAACCAATTCTCTTAAAAAGATCATTTAGCTCAAAAACCGTGTGAGAACGGCTTATGGTCTGATGGCCAAAAAAAGAAAAAAGGAGAGCTTCTTACTGCTCATTCCAAAGTTTACACATCACAGGCTATTGCCCGAAGAAAATTAATGGTTAAAGTTATTAACCATTAATTTTGATGTTCAATATTTTATAATTAAACTACTAAGATTAATGGAATAAGCTAGCTGTAACACTGTGATACAGTCTTAGAGAGTATTGCAGTACTGATGTATTACAATTACACTACTAAATCCGTAACACTCATGAACAGGTTGATGAAGGTAATTGGGAGTACTTTGATGGCAGAGGTTGGCATTCAGTAAATACTGCGGCAGAAACAGACAGGACAACAGTTTATTTCGAAGATACTATTTATTAACATAATCAACACTACACTAATCACACTGTAATCCCTATGTTGGAGGTGCGCAATAAGACAAAGGGAGTTAGAGAGATAAAGAACGCATGCAACATCTAACCTTTAGAAGTTGAAAACGAAAGAAAATAACAAGCAGCTAAAAACCGCATTGTGCACGAAATACAATGTGTACATTTAAATCATAAAAGAATTAAAATAACACTTCCTTCACGTTAACTGCATATAACCTTAAGACTAAAGTGTGTCTTTGTCGGCCTGATGACCATGTGCAGGTCCAGGGAGAAGTTCTTTTCCTTGTCGCTTGAAGATCTTCGGGACTCGGTCGCTCGCCCGATGATCTCAAAGGGTTCTTGATTTAGTTCATCGACGTTTTAAGAAATAAAAAGGGATCCGGTCGCCTTTTCTTCTGTCGAATACTGTGTGTGTTACAGTGTAATCAGCTGGTTGAAGTTAAAGTCACAACTGCGTGAGAGAAAGTACATTAAAACTTTGGCCATACAAATATCTTGCTTCGTTGTTTCTTTGCTCTTTTCTTCGGCAGAGAAATCTTTATCCAGATAGGATCATTCACCAGAGGGATCCAAAGCCAGAGAGTAATGGTGTCTCTTTATTCAGGCAGGAACACCTGCTAGAGACACCTGCTGCTAGAGAGAGTTGGAGAATTGAAGAGCTGGAGAGAGATTTTGGATTGTTCCTCGGTTTTATGGCGAAAATTGCATCATCACTGTGTCTGGTATCTGGCTCCATTGCTGTATCCAATACCATTACAGTGAAAGCTGAGATGATGGGTTCAGATTACCCATGGGGTCAAGCAGGGAATTATGGGTAGTATGGTCTACGGGCCTGGCGACCCCTACACTGGTCAAGAACTGAAGACCAGATGCACGGCAGACAAAGGCTGTTGCAGTTTGTTTAGAGTATTTGGTGCAAGCAAGGGACAGAATCAGCCCAGCATCACTTTGAATATCACAGATCTGGCCTTGTTCAGTAAGTCATTTTATATCTGGCCCAATGTGGTGCAGCCTCACTTACTTACAGACTGACACTGTGAGGCTGGGATGTGGTGCAGGACCCAAGCGCAAGACACGGTGATGGTGGTATCAAAAAGGAGGACTTACAAAATGTGGATAAATAAACAGGTGCAAATGGGAACAAAGACCAGCAACAAAAAGGCGCAGCCAAACAGAGTGTATACAAACACAAACAACGATAGACAAAGGATAAGTCAAACACAAGGGCTTAAATACAAAAGGAGAACTAAACTGGGGAAAACGTGATTGGTTCAAATTAACAGGGTACAACGAGGTTAATAAACGGAAAAACAGAATCAGGTGAAAAGGCGGAGACACATGGAACAGGGGCACAAGACATTTCAAAACAAAAGTCCAAAATGAGGTGCAGGCTGTGACACACTGGTCCAGCCCCACCCAAGACTTCATCATAAATTTTAAATAATGTTTTTTTTCTTTTGATTTAAAAGAGTTCTAATTGTATGACAAAAATAACATGAATCATTTCTTGTGTGTTTATGTAGAGTCTGTGCAGTGGGAAACCAAATCTAATGCATATTAAGTAAGGCCGTTGTGAAATGCAACATTTTCAGTGTCATTATGAACAGACATCTGAGGCATTTTGGTGGTGATACACTGCACACTGTGGAGCAGATTTCAGAATAAAATTGCATGTTTAAGCTTTATATCCAAAGAACACTTTTGTGCCCTCTGCATGGTGTTAGAACACAACAATTAGTCCTTACCTTGTTAATAGGCAGAATAATTCAGATGCACAGCTGCTTGTTTTTTCATGGTTGTATGTCACAACTTCTGATTTTATGGTACTAATGTCCTAATGTTTCTTTACAGACTGGCTAGTTGTGAACTCTCATCTGAATCCTGTGTAATAGTGGCCTCAGCTCTCAAGTCAGTGAACTCACCCCTGCGAGATCTGGATCTCAGCTACAATAATCTGACAGATTCAGAAGTGAAGTTACTAATAAGTTCAAACCGTAAACTACAGAGACTGAGGTGAGGAGAGAAGAAAAGACAAGGATTTCTATTCTGTATGTGGCTTACATTGACAATTTTGGTATTTAAATTGTTTTGGACAGGAATTTAATTAAAAGAAAATTTCCTTTACAGACTGGCCGGCTGTAACCTGTCATCTGAATCCTGTGTAACTGTGGCCTCAGCTCTAAAGTCAGTGAACTCACCCCTGAGAGAGCTGGATCTCAGCTATAACAACCTGACAGATTTAGGAGTGAAACAGCTCTGTGCTGGCATGATGAATCCAAACTGTAAACTGTATAAACTGCGGTAAAAGGACACACACACACACACACACACACACACACACACACACACACACAAATGCCAAGACATCTACCAAATACCTAACAACTAGATTGTATTAATTATTATTAAATATGTAAACGTCCTTCACAGACTGGCTTGCTGCAATCTCACATCAGAAGCCTGTCGATCTGTGGCCTCAGTTCTCCAGTCAGAGAACTCACCACTGAGAGAGCTGGATCTCAGCTATAACAACCTGACAGGACTTAAGCTGCTCTTTGTTGGGCTGATGAGTCCACACTGTAAACTACAGAAACTAAGGTGAGTGCACTGTGAAATAGTGTCTGGATTGCCTTAGAGAAGACAAATAGGTTACACCGATAACATTTTTTCACATGAATTTGAATTCTTAAATTGAGTTAGCTTTGCCATAATTCAGTTAAATAACTTTTTCTAGTTGTACACAGTTGATATTAATTCAGCTCTGCTGAGATACTTAAGTTTACTTAACATTGTCACCATTCAGTTCCAATTCAGTTCTCTAGATGAGTTAATCAGATCTTAATTTAGTTGAGGTAACTTAATTTCCATTCAGTCCCAACAGAATATCTAGTTTAGCTAATTTTATTTTGAATCAGTTATTTCAAACCAATTCTGAACTCCGTAGTTGAGTTACCTTTTTTAAATTCAGTTCTACATCATATTTTAAGTTTGCACCACATATTTAGTTGTTCTCTGGACTTTTACTTGACTTCATGGAATTTAACCAATTTCATATTCTTGTTAAGATAACTTGTTAACTTAATCCATAACAGATATTCTCTCATCTCTACAGGTTATTGGCTGTTCGGTACAACAAAGATAATAATAAAATAATAAAACAGCCTTGAAGAATACAAGAAGTTTGCTGAATCACTTACTTAGTTAATTTATGTAGTACGGATCTCCGAGGCTTGTAAAGAAAAAAAAAAAAAACTTTACAAGCTTTTGGGCAAAATCTGAAACTCATGAAAATCTGAAGCTTGCTCCAATGGGAACGTCACACAGAAATGTTTAGCTTAAGTCATAAAAACAAGCAACAGCCTGTTTATTCTCCCAAATATGCTTCTCTGAATATAAGTGTCAGAGAGAGGATAAAACACTAAAAGGAGACATTATCATGTATCATGCATTCATCCATTTGACTGTCACTCTTAAATTCAATTTAACTGTTTTTCTGAGCTTGAAAACTTATCAAGCTGAGCTTTGCCTGTGTGTGTGTGCATGTGTGTGTGTGTGTGTGTGTGTGTGTGTGTAATTTTGTCTCTCTCCTTCTCCACAGGCTGAATGCATGTAGTCTCCCACAAGCCTGTTGTGAAGATCTGGCCTCAGTCCTGAGGTCTCCACACTCAAAACTGAGCGGGCTGCAGCTGAGAGACAATGAACTGGAGGACTCAGGAGTGAAACTACTCTCTGCTGGACTGGAGGACCCAAACTGTAAACTGGAGAAACTGGGGTAGGCATTATCACAAATAAAAGAAATCTTTTAGTTGAATGTGTAATGTTTATTTTGATGTTATGTATAGCACATAAACATTTAACTTTTCACCTACCTAAATCACTTATCACAGCCCTCCTTACTCCTTTTATATTTCTGCTCTATGAACATCATCACACCAACCATCATCACACCTCCTTGAGTGTCCATTCTAGACATTAAGCTGCTGTCTGATTGTCTCTGCAGGCTTTCAGGCTGTCTAATCACAGAGGAAAGTTGTGCTTCTTTGGCCTCAGCTCTGAGATCCAATCCCTCAAAACTGAGAGAAGTAGATCTTAGCTACAATCACCTGGGAGACAGAGGAGTAAATCTGCTCTCTGCGCTACTAGAGGACCCACACTGTAAACTGGAGAAACTGGAGTGAGTTGAGCTCTCCCACTGATACAGTGTAGCTCATACTCTACACCTCTAATTCAATCTGTCTATTCTTATTTCTCTACAGCCTGGGCCATTCTGGAGGGTGTAGGATGAAACATGGACTGAGGAAATGTAAGTCTGATTGTCATTCCTTTTGTCATTTTGTGAAATAAAATTGTATGGACAATGTTATGGTATGATATGTTATGGTAGAAAACAGGTCCAGATAATCAGATATATAAACTGAACATCAACTTAAGAAGTGACGCAAAACAAGTACAATGTTGAAATGCAAATAAAATACAATAAAAAAAATCTACATGATGTCCTAATGTCAATATGGTCATGGGAGACTGGATTCATGAATGATTACAATGCAACTTTTACTTTTCTAAAACTGACTACAGCATTGACACAGGAGCAAACAGACAGGGCTACAAAGCCCTGGAAGCAGGACAATGATAGCAGAAATCAATCTAGAATTCTCACTCACAGGATTTATACAGCTAGGTCAGGCCTACAAGTAAAGAACAGTGGCAAAACTTCACAAAAAGAAAAACCTCAATGAAAGCAGGAGTACTTAATTTAAGAGAGTACACGTGAATCCCATGACTAAATGATAAGCTGATCAGACCAGTAGACACATAAGGCAAATGCTGAATAGGGGGAGAGAGGGAGGGGGGATATATGTGTTATACCTAATAGCATCTGAGCGTATGAACAGAACACCTATCTTTTGATATTGTGTGGTTAGAAACAAATGTTCTCTGACTGTAACTCCTTCATTGTGTCTCTCTCCAGCCTTAAATCTGAACTTCTGCAGTATTAATGTAATAGCGCCAGTAATTATTCACTATGATGATACTACAATTATATTGCCTACAGATGCCTGTCAGCTCACACTGGACCAGAATACAGCACACAGACTCCTCTCTCTGTCTGAGGAAAACAAGAGAGTGACAGGAACGCTAGAAGAGCAACCATACCCTGATCATCCCGAGAGATTTAAGGTCTGTGTTCAGGTCTTGTGTAAAGAGGCTCTGACTGAACGCTGTTACTTTGAAGTGGAATGGACTGGACCAATTGTGTTTATAGGCGTTACATACAAGAGCACTGGTAGGGATGAAGGCTACATTGGGATGGACAACAAGTCGTTCAGTGTTTTCTGCGAGAGTGATAGATTCAGTTTCTGGCATAATAATAAGATAACTGCAGAAGTCTCTTCCTCTCACCACTCTTCCAGAGTGGGAGTGTATCTAGACTGGGCTGCTGGTGATCTGTCCTTCTACAGTATCTCTAATGACACACTAACCCATTTGTATACATTCCACACCACATTCACTGCTCCACTTTATGCAGGGTTTGTAGTTTATGGAAAATACACATTGACTCTGTGCCAGCTGCTATAGATAATTTGTCACAGACTCACACACAACATTATTTCACATCCATGAATTACAAATGTACATGAGGTCATATACAGGACCCTTAAATCAGGGAGCATATATACCAGAGATTAAATGAGCAATGAATAAGGGATCAGATGTGATAAAAAGGCACTGAGCTGGTTAGCCTAGTGGTTAATGAAGCAATGAAATTAAGCACTGATAACTGAATCAGGTGGTGGTGAAGGTATGATGGTTGGGCTGTAGACCACTGTTTCTCTCTTTTTCTAATTGTGAAGTAGACATAGATGCTAACCAACCATAGGTTCAGTAAATACCACTGGCAGTGAATAAAAGGCATTAGAACAGTTTGTACCCAAATGTTTGGCACATAAGGACTCATTGCAGGACAGAGAGAAAAGAGACATATTTCAAATGTAATTTAATAGGCACTCTCTGAATTGACAGTGTAGTACAGTAAGATTCGTGTCATAATTCTTCATATAAGAGAACAGTGAAAAGACATTTTTATTTAAGACACATAGATAGTACTGCCACTACAGCAATAATTCTCTGGAGTGGTTTCAGATTATGTGACATCTTTTCTTTAACAATTATTCTTGTTATTTTCCTCACCCTACAATAAAACAATTGTATAATTAATCTAAATGATCTGTACTGTCCTTATTTCACTGTCTTGGATGCAGTCCTGAGCGGGATGTGGGTTATTAGTATTATTATTGTTATTATTATCATCAAGTGGTTGTCAAAAACAGCTGTCTCCATTTGCTCTGTTTTTCGCTCTTAAAACCACAACACTTATGTACGAGCATTGCACGGTTTTTTTTTTTCAAATATTTGAGCAATGAAAAGTATTAAAAAGAGCTTGTGCCTAAATCCCGTAATTCCACTGGATCCTCAAACTGTCAGCAAAATCTCATAGCTCCACTCATTTTTTGTCACATGGTTAGCTAGCTAGTCTCTGGTTGTTTGCAGTGTAAGAGCTGTAATGCAAGGCTAAATAAAGAACTGGTTGTTTGAATAAGTACAGCATTTTCTTTACTCAAGAGCCACTAAGTCTATAAAGGCTAATGTTTTATGTATTTGAGGCCTGAGACATGTGGGAGTGGAGAAGAATGCAGGCAAAACACGGTAGGTTGGAGTACAGTTCAGTCTAGCATTGCCCACTGTCATTCGTGATTTATTTTCATGAATTTCAAAAACACCCCCCCCCTCTGATTTTTTCCACATAGTGCACCCTGTGTATGAGTGTCTTCAAAATGTCTCTTAATAAGGAGCCCTAATAGGTTTAAGCTCTTTAAAATGTTGCATCATAGGTTCCTCAACATGTCACAACAGGAAGTTTCTGTAGGCTTGACTGTGAATAAACAACTAAGTCAAAGGCAGAATCATCCGGGGTGGTTTAAGAGTTCATGAGCACACAGTGCTCCTATGTCAGTGCAAATCACAAAAACAATAAGCCCTGACATGTATAGTGTATGGAAGGTGAGGATAACAAGAAAACACGTGACCTTCATGAAGAAGTCTTGAGGTTTGGAATGTGTGTTGAACGGGCTGATGGTGTGCAGGGGAAGACATAGAAATTCTCATTATATCCTCCAAACAACAATGATGTCTCATACACTGGTCTGATCACTCTGATTTCTTATCTGGATTCAGTGTTAGCATTTCTAGTTTCACTAAATTGGACTATGCGACTCACCGTCTTACTGATGTCACACAAAAGTGAAGCCTGTGAAAATGAAAGTTAAAGAAAACTACGTCACCATTTACTGAGAAGAAAAGCTAAGAGAAGGCAAATGTAAGTAAAATGTCAAATCTTGAGACAATTCTCTTTAGATATAGAGAGGAGTTCAAAACACTTAAATTTAAACAAAAAGCTTTAAAACTGTAATCACTGTTAATGTTAGATCGCTTGTCTTCTGCAGTTCTGCTTTTGTCAATGTGTTTTTGATGAGCAAAACTTGTTTCACTTATTTCATTGTCTTTTTGTCTTCTTGTCCAGGACATTGTTTAGTAGTTACTTTCATATTTCAGAATTTCCATGTTTTAGTGATATGAAGTGATATGAATTTAGAAATATGTTGCTTGAAATATTGTGTGATGTCAAGCTGAGCATTTATCTGTAGAGATGATATAAAATGAAGAAGTACTTCGATCTTCATGTGAAACACTCAACAGTATCTTTAGAACAGAGACATCACAAGACACTGTCACCTCAGGGGAGTCGTCAGACAAGAAATTCAAGCTCTGTGTGTGTGTGTGTGTGTGTGTGTGTGTGTGTGTGTGTGTATGTGTGTGTGTGCCCGTCTGTCCACATGCAAACCTGTTCACACCTGGATTCCTTCTTTCACAGATATTTCAGGCTCCACAATGAGCCATTTTAAAGAAGGTAAGGGAGAGGACACTGTGTTTAAAATGAATCTTTCTGAAGAGGACAAAAAGATAGAAATATCCAACCTGTGTCTCCCTGTGGAAAGTAAAGAGAGGGGATCGTCTACTAATAGGCATTCCTCCGAAGAGCGTGACGAGGGAGTTACTGATCTTGGGAACAGAAACACAGACTGTAAGAGGTAAGAAATCTGCTAAAGTTGGTAAAAATGATCAAATTTAAATAAACTTTTAGATTGTTCCCAAACAAGTTTAAAAATCACTGTTCATTACAACATAATACTGGTATACATTTCTTTTAAACAATCATTGATATATTGATTCAAATTAATGCTGTTCTTTAAACAGCAAGTGGCACTCTTAGTTTGCAACTTTTACTCTAAATTATTCACAACGATTGTGTTTAGATTAACAGATGGTGAGCAATGATTACTGTTGATCACTTAGTTATTCATGACACTTGACATCAGAGATATTAATGTGAAGACAAAATTCAAATAATTTGTATTATTATCTGGTTAAAATAGATCGACATAACAATAATATCAATAATAATGACAATAATAATATTAAAATACCATTCCAAGCAATCCACAAAAACATTTTTTACAATAAAACATGAGGATTTTAGACCTGAGGATCCAAATAAAAATGACCAAAGGCTCCACTGGGTCAGGCACCTTCAATCTGAGAGGCAATTCTGCCCCCTATTGTGGTTTGAGCAAAGAGCTGACAGACATATCTACTTAAATAGTCATATCAATACTCAAATAGTGGCTTGTCACCTGACTGGATCAAATATCTGGAGGGGATAAGCTCAAATGAAATCATGTTCCATCTATATTGTATTTGCAGTGCTCAAAGAAAGAGAGCAGAGTCACCCACACCTACCTGTGTGTCAGTGAAGAGTGATGCCTCTATCGTTCATGGCATTACCTTCAGTCAACATCACACTGATTCTGAAAGGTTTGGATGAAGTCTTGGATTTCCTTACTTTTTTCATTTGTCATGTTCCATTGTCTTGTTTAATAATTTCCTAAATTTGCAGATTAGGACTCTCCTCATGGCAGATTGTCCACAATAACTGTGAAATCAGTTCAGCTGTTAGACAATGTTTTTAACTAAGTTAAAAGAATCACAGCAATATATGCTATCTAGAAAAACAGTTGCTGCCTCTAAAGATATTTGATGAAAATCCTTTGAGTGAAAATATTTTTTAAAACAAATAAATAAATAAAAGCAGATCACCAAAAGCTGATGTGTGATATTTTTTATAATTCATGGCACCTACTCCTTTGTGTACAAACAGTAAGAAAATGGCTTCTGGGCAGACAGAGGATCTCCTCCAGTGCGGCATGTGTAAGGAGAATTTCAAGGATCTAGTCTCCATTCCCAGTGGACACAGATACTGCAGACAGTGCATCTGTATGTGGGATTTGTCTGAATTAGTACAAGTCCAACATGCAGAGTTCAGTCCTGATAATCCACACTACTGTTACACTGGACCTGGAGATGTGGCCTGTGATTTCTGCATAGGGATGAAGCTGAGAGCTGTGAAGTCCTGCCTGACCTGCCCTGCCTCCCTCTGTGAGAACCATGTCAGGCAGCACTACACAATACCAGCACTGCAGAGACACACACTGGTGGAGGTGACTGAAAACCTGGAGCAGAGACTCTGTCAGCAGCACCACAGAGCTCTGGAGGTGTTCTGTAAAACTGACCAGACAGACATCTGTAAAGTTTGTGCAGTGGAGGAGCACAAAGGTCACAGTAAATTCTACAGAGAGGTGAGTGTTCACTCTAGATATTCATGTCATTCTTATTGGAGGAGTATACTGTGATTATATGATGAGACAGTAACCTTTTTTTTTTTCTGTTGAAGATTTCTGGTGTCCCAGACACTGATTGCCTTCTGCAGCTAACACTAAAGAAAATGAAGGAAAAAACATTAACTAACTTTAAACTACAACTCATTGAGGATTACCCAGAGTGCTTATGGAGTGAACAGGAAGATCATGATGTCTCTACTCTTGTCAAGAAGATGTTGGACAGTTTTGGAAGAGTGGAGGCCCTAAAGATCACATTCCACTTCCTGGATGTTGGTAAGATGGCAGAAACTCTATCGATCTTGCTACTGCAACAGTCTTTTTTTTTTACTTGAAACTCACTGCAAGGTTTTGTAATTGTGCTGCCAACCTACTACAATTAATCATTGTTTTATCATGAACAATATGTATGATCCTCCAGGTATATCTATAAGAAAGTCAACAGTGGCCAATAAAGCAAATCTGATGGCAAAATTTCAACATGTGGCAGACGATATATCACCACAAGGAAAACTGAGGTTTTTGACCGAGATCTATACAGACCTATACATTACAGAGGGTGCAAGTGGACAGATCAATAATGACCATGAGGTCAGACAGATTGAGAGAACCTGCAAGACACAAACTACTCAGGAGACTCCAAAAAACTGCAATGACATATTCAAAACACATCCTGGAAAAAGAAAACAACTTAGAACAGTGTTGACAAAGGGAATAGCTGGAATTGGAAAGACTGTTTCTGTGCAGAAGTTCATTCTTGACTGGGCTGAAGGAAAAGCCAATCAAGACATCACAGTCATAGTCCCTCTACCTTTCAGGGATCTTAATCTGAAGAAAGAGAACTACAGTCTCATCCAGCTACTTCATCACTATGTTCCAGAGCTAAAAGAGATAAAAGACATTGAAGATGAAAGAGTCAAATTACTCCTGATTTTTGATGGTCTGGATGAGTGTCGACTTCCTCTAGATTTCATTACCAGTACAAGAGTTTGTGATATCACAAGGTCAACCTCAGTGGATGTGCTGCTGACAAACCTCATCAAGGGGAATCTGCTTCCCTCTGCTCTCCTGTGGATAACCTCCCGACCAGCAGCAGCCAATCAGATCCCTCCTGAATATGTCCACCAAGTCACAGAGATCCGTGGGTTCAGAGACCCTCAGAAGGAGGAGTACTTCAGGAAGAGAATCAGTGATCAGAGCCTGGCCAACAGAATCATCACACACATCAAGTCATCGAGGAGCCTCCACATCATGTGTCACATACCAGTCTTCTGTTGGCTTTTAGCCACTGTGCTTGAGAACATGAGTGATGCAGGCACTGGTGAAGTCCCCAAGACTCTGACTGAAATGTATACACACTTCCTGCTCATTCAGATCAGTCTGAAGAATAAGAAGTACCATGGAGCCACACTGGAAAATCCAAAGAAACTGTCTGAGTCAGACAAAGAGATGATTCTGAAACTGGGAAAACTGGCTTTCCAACAGCTGGAGAAGGGTAATCTGATATTCTATGAGGAGGACCTGAGAGAGTGTGGCATTGATGTGAGTAAAGCTTCAGAGTACTCTTCAGTGTGCACAGAGATCTTTAGAGAGGAGTTGGGATTGTACAGGGAGAAGGTTTTCTGTTTTGTACATCTGAGCATTCAGGAGCACCTTGCTGCAGTGTACGCACATGTTACATGTGTTAATGAGAACAGAAATGTTTTTCACCTCTCAGAACAGCCTGGCCATGAGAGAGGCAAATCATCACTGTCTGATCTACATCAGTATGCACTTGCCAATGCTATCCAAAGTAAGAATGGACACCTGGACCTTTTCCTCCGCTTCCTTTTTGGCCTCTCACTGGATGTCAACTGGACTCTCCTTCAAGACCTCATGACAAGAAGCTACTCAGAATTGATAAAGCACAGAACTAAAAAGCCAATAGAGTATATAAAGTTGAAAATCAAAGAGGATTCATCTCCAGAAAGGATCATCAATCTTCTCCATTGTTTGAATGAGCTAAATGATAACTCTCTAGTGGAGGAAATTCAGACTGCCTTCAGAACAGGAACTCTAACAGATACAGAGCTGGAACCAGACCAGTGTTCAGCTCTGGCCTATATGTTACTGATGTCAGAGGAGGTGCTGGATGAGTTTGATCTGAAGATGTACAAAACATCAGCAGCAGGTCAGCAGAGGCTTCTCCCTTTGGTGCATAGTTGCAGGAAAGCAAGGTAAGACATTTATAGGTAGTGTTTTAATTTACATTTTTACATTTGCTCTATTAGTAGTGTTTCATACCTATTTTCTTTAAGTTCATGGTTGAAATTCTATAACAAAGTCAGAGTGCATGACTATTTTTTAAAGGCAGTAGTAAGGACACATTTTCATTAAAAGTATTTTTAGTAAGGAAACGAGAGGTAATGTATACCTGCTCCAAAAGTGATCTCCGACAGAGAGAGAATACTGTAGAGATGATATACAGTTGCATACAGAATGTATTTTCAATTTTAACTTTTAGTGCACTCTTGCTTGCCTTTTTCATATGTGACTACATGAAGGAGTGAGCATGACTGTACATTTTAATTCATCTACATTCAAGATTCTAAGTTTCTATTTTAGAATGTATAACTTAGAGCTTTGAGGTGCGCTGATATATTTTGTGGGGTGATGTATTGATGGCTTTCTTTGTTGTGACCATATCGTTTTCTCTCTGCAGATTTTATCAATGTGGTCTCTCATCTGAGTCCTGTGTAACTGTGGCCTCAGCTCTCCAGTCAGTGAACTCACCCCTAAGAGAGCTGGACCTCAGTGTTAACAATCTACGAGATTCAGGAGTGAAGGTTCTCTGTACTGGGCTTATGAGTCTAAATTGTAAACTGGAGAAATTGGAGTGAGTATCATGTGACTTAGTGAAGTTTATATATTTTTGTTACCAACCCTATATCCTCTTGGCAGTCCATACAATTATAGCAGATTTGCTTGCAATCAAGCTCTCTCTCTCTCTCTCTCTCTCTCTCTGTGTGTGTGTGTGTGTGTGTGTCTTATCTGCAGACTGAAGAAGTGCTTTGTCACAGAGACTTGCTGTGTTGATCTTGCCTCAGTCCTGAGATCTCCTTACTCTAACTTGAGAGAGCTGGAGCTGAGAAACAACGACCTGCAGGATTCTGGACTGAATTTGCTCTCTGTTGGACTGGAGGATCCAGACTGTAAACTGCAGAAACTGGGGTAACATGAATGCCAGTGTTCAAGTACATATGTAAATGTAAAGGCTCACAGAGACTGAGTTTTCAGTCATTTGTGGAAAATAGGGAGAAACTCTGCAGTTCTCACATCTGTGGCGAGGTCATTCTAATATTTTGGAGCAAGATGTGAGAGCTGACAAGGAGAAGTGAAATCCATGTAAAATCCATGGTCACATAGTGATTAGAATGGACAGGCTTCCAGATGAGGCCAAGCAGACTGATTTTGCAACAACTGAGGGCAACATTTGCCTTAAGATAGGTCATTGGTGCTTCCATCAACTTGTTGAAAGGCTGATCACCAGACAGTTGCAGTAGTCAGGCCTAGAAATGATTAAAGCTTTTGTTAGGACCAAACTCTTCCATGTGGTTGATAAAAGGGCACTTGGTAGTATGAGAAATATATGCTGCTGCATTGCTGAAAGTCATACAGAGATTATAGAACAGACAATTCTTGCCTGTGAAAAATAGTTTAACAATGTCATCAGACATTCAGGTAGATACGCTGGTAAGACAGGTAAGATGCAAGACATTACGTGAGTGTCCATGTAGGGAGAGGAAAGGATAGCATATAGGTGGTATAAAAACCCATGAGATAATATGACAGATCCTAGACACTTCATTGAAAGAGAAAGCAGGCGAGGAGTAAAAATCCTTGTTGTACTCCAGTTGAAAATATGTGAGGAGTAAACAGTGATTCTGTTAATGATACTTGGTTTAAACAATCAGTGAAACAAGATTCAAGATGAACCATGACATGGTAAAGTCTGAGATTCCCAACCAAGAAGGAAAAGAAAAATGCAGCCAATTCACAGCATTAAGGGCAACAATTAGTGTAAGAGGGCGAGCTGACAGGAGGGAGTCAGCTCTGGAAGGCCTCTGAAATTTTGAGTAGAACAGTGTTGATTAAGTGATCTGATTCAAAGCCAGACTGGAATGGATCTAGAATGATTTTTGGAGAGATAAACTAAAATATTGTTGGAGAGTCTGGATCCTAATGTCTTGGACAAGAAGGAGAGGAGACTTACTGGTCTATAGTTTGTCAAAACCAATGGATCCTCTGCAGTTTTCCTGTACAGGAGGGAGGTGACTCCAGAAATCTTGAAGGCAAACAGGATGATGGAGGAGAGTGAGCAGGAGGTTTAAGGAGAGAGGTGAAACTGGGGAATCATTTACTTTGGTTGAAGGAAGAGGCACACAACCCAGTTTGTAAATTTAACTGTAGGGATAGCAGAATAGATGGATGTTAGAGTCCATGGTAGGCAGAGAGACCTCAAGCGAGATTTCCCCCACTTTTGTCCGCTTTGCACAGAGTACAATAGGGTGTTGACAGAAGAAAAGTGGAGGTTTAACTCAATTTAACCCTATCTCTCTAGACGCGCTGTCCAAATTGGTGCACTCTGCAAAACCAGCCTCTTGCCTCCTTGATCCCCTACCTGCTAAACTTTATATGGAGCTTTTCTCGGTTCTTGGCCCAACAGTCCTAAACACTCTAAATATGTCACTTAAATCTGGTATTGTACCCTCCTCTTTTAAAACAGCCGTGATCAGCCCTTTACTTAAAAAACCAAATCTTGACCCTGAAGCCTTAAATAATTATAGGCCGATCTCTAATCTCCCGTTTCTTTCTAAAATACTTGAAAAAAATTGTAGCTGCTCAGCTGATAGCCCATATGTCCTCTAACAGTCTGTTTGAAATATTTCAGTCAGGCTTCAGGTGTTTTCACTCTACTGAAACCGCCCTTACTAGAGTAACTAATGATCTTTTATTAGCCATGGATGCTGGTGCTACCTCTGTTCTTATTCTGCTTGATCTGAGTGCAGCATTTGACACGGTCGATCACACTATATTGTTAAAGCGCTTGGAAAACCAAATTGGCATTCGTGGCCTGGCGCTCTCTTGGTTTAAATCTTATCTCTCTGAGAGAAAGCAGTGTGTCCACTATAATAATGTGACCTATGAATACCACAAGCTTAACTATGGTGTTCCTCAGGGATCAGTCCTTGGCCCTCTTCTATTCTCTATTTACATGCTCCCTTTGGGTGACATTATTCGTAGTTACAACATTAACTTCCATTGTTATGCCGATGATACTCAGATTTTCTTACCTATCCAGCATAATGACAGCTCTGAATTGGCTAACCTTGAGGCATGTCTTTGTGCTATTAAGGGTTGGATGTCTTCAAATTTCCTGACGCTTAACGCAGGCAAGACACAAATGCTGGTCATTGGTCCCCCTACGCATAAGCATCTTTTTAGTGATCTAACTCTAAATTTTGACAGCTGCATCATCTCTCAAAACTCTTCAGCTAAGAACCTTGGTGTGATTTTTGACTCTAGTCTCTCGCTAGTCACTCATATCAAGAACACAACCAAAACTGCCTTTTATCACCTCCGTAACATTGCTAAAATTAGGCCCTTTCTAAGTATGGCTGATGCAGAAACCATTATTCACGCATTCGTCACGTCTCGCCTCAATTACTGCAATGTTCTTTACTCTGGCCTGCCTGCCTCTAGTACCAATAGTCTTCAGCTGGTCCAGAATGCTGCTGCTAGAATTCTGACCCGAACGAAGAAGTTTGATCACATTAGCCCTGACCTGGCTTCCCTTCATTGGCTCCCAATTCATGCAAGGGCAGATTTTAAGGTCCTCTTATTAACACATAAAATTTTACATGGGCTTGTGCCTTCCTACCTGTCTGGCTTAATTACGCCCTATAACCCCCCTCGCACCCTGTGCTCTCAAGATTCTGGATTATTAGTCATTCCAAGAGTTAAAAAGAAGTCCGCTGGCAACCTAGCCTTTTCCTACCACTCTCCCTTCCTTTGGAATGGTTTACCTAAAGAAGTTAGAGAAGCAAACTCTCTCAATACCTTTAAAACAAGACTAAAGACTTATCTATTTTCTTGAATTTATGCATGATAATTTTGATTTGACTTTGTTACAGGCATGTAAAGCCCTTTGGGACTATAAATAGTGATATTGGGCTCTAAATAAATATTATTATTATTATTATTATTATTATTATTATTATGATTATTATTATTATGTGAAGCTAAAGGACTTCCCCTCATCTCTGGAAGATTAAATAGTGAATTTTTCATATAGACCTACTCATCGAATTTAATTTCGCTGTCAAGCTGAGGCAGAGTTTACCTCTTCAAGATCGCTTCTCAGCAAAAAAAAAAGAAAAAAGAAAAAAGTGACAAAGCAGTGATTTTTTTTTTTTTTTAACTTATTTTGTGTTTTGCCAAAAATGTGAGATGCAGCTTAAGCCTAATAACTTTGTTAATGCAGGTAACTTCATGTATTTACAAAAGCATGTTGCTGGGGGTCCGTTGCATCATTTATGCATGTAGGTTACTCAGACTCAAACGCTACTGACATGTGCTGTGTCCAAAATCATTCACGCATTCACTACTCCCTACTCATTACATAGTGTTTGCTACATAGAACACTGACTAGGGGATAAAGACACACAGCTGTTGATACATTTTGGACACTATGTGGACGTTATGCTGCTACATAATTTTGAGACTGATATTCAGAAATATCATCCCTGTTGCATAAACAAATGCAAGAACATCTGCATCTGAATGTTATGCAACTCTAACAACACTTTCACAAGAGAGGCCGCAGTACATGATGGTCTAAATCGATCGATGTAGGGCATATTGGTTGTACTCTACTTTTCACAGTGCATTGTGGGATGCTTTGAGTTCACTATATGGGGTATAATAATTCTCACTATACATTCGGACAGTAGTACAAAATGGCAAACTCACTATATAGTAGACTACATAGTGAGGCGAGTGATTTTGGACAAAGCCACGGACTTAGACTTGAACACTACTTACTCTGACTATGACTTGGACTCGAGCAGTGGAGTCTTGAGACTTGACTTGTACTTGAGAAATGTGACTTGACCACAACACTGCCTCAAATCCCCTGTGAAAGAGGGTGTTTGAAAGTTTTCTTATTGTCTCAGAATGGCCAGTGTTGGACAAATTCATATATATTTATATCATTAATGGATACCTAATAAAAGACAGGAGAATCTGTATTTAAAGCAGGTTTGAACACAGGGAAACAGAATTACACATATGACCAACTTAACATTTGTCTATTGACATACCCATGTTGGCAAGCATGCTTTATTAAAATGAAAGCAAGTCATAACTATTTTAGACAGTTTGCCAGTCTATGTGAATTTATTGTCAAGAACATTTGAAAAAGAGGCAACTGGGTGATCCCCAAAAAAGATATTCTTTATTCTTTAGTATTTATAAACACTAATTTATCCACTGCAAAAGAAATACTTGAAGAGGAAAAATTTGTTTCAAGAAAGAAAAATATCTCTGGAAATATTGTTTAAATCACTTTGATTTGAAAATTTTAAATTTAAAATGTATTAAGAACATTTAGCTTGGAATTTTAAAATAAATTTAAAGCATTCAAGCATTACAGTCAGAAATGTGACAATGGGGACAGATGGGGGGGGGGGGGGTATTTCTAATGATTTGGGTTGGACTGATCATATTTTGAATCAAAATGAATTATTCTCTCTCATATAAAATAGGAAATGAATGAACTTACTGTTACAGTTACAAGTTACTGTTACAAATACCAGAGAAGTCCATGTATGAAGCTGTTTATTTCTATTTCAGTGTCTACTGTAGGTCATAGAACATTTAGCTTCTGTGTAGTTGTCTTGTTGGCTCTTTTTACCATAGGAATTTTCTTTAAAGATTAGCAGGCTGTAATCTGTCATCTGAATCCTGTGTGACTGTGGCCTCAGTTCTTCAGTCAGTGAATTCATCACTGAAGGAGCTGGATCTCAGCTATAACAACCTTACAGACTCAGGAGTGAAGCTGCTCTGCACTGGACTGATGAGTCCAAACTGTAAACTACAGAAACTGGGGTGAGAGGAGATATGCATATACTGAAGCACGTGTATCTTGCATACAGCAAAATTGATTTTTTTTTCTGTTAACCGTTTAAACTTTATTTATAGACTGGCCAGTTGTAATCTCTCATCTGAGTCCTGTGCAACTGTCACCTCAGCTCTCAAATTAGCAAAGTCACACCTAGAAGAGCTCGATCTCAGCTACAATAACCTAACGGATACAGGAATGCAGATGGTTTTTTCTA
Source organism: Chanos chanos (assembly GCF_902362185.1). Classification (NCBI taxonomy): domain Eukaryota; kingdom Metazoa; phylum Chordata; class Actinopteri; order Gonorynchiformes; family Chanidae; genus Chanos; species Chanos chanos. Next base: position 3,718,828 of record NC_044497.1, on the reverse strand, counting down.
CACTAATGAGCCCAGATTTTAAAGCACAAATAATACGGTAAGAAATGCATGTGTATATCACACAAAACAATTTTAATTTAATGGGTTTTTATTAACAGTGTACCTTGTTTTTACAGTCTTGCTGGCTGTAATCTCTCATCTGAATCCTGTGCAACAGTGGCCTCAGCTCTCAAGTTAGTTAACTCACCCCTGAGAGACCTGGATCTCAGCTACAATAACCTGACAGATTCAGGAGTAAATCTACTCTGTACTGGACTGATGAGTCCCAACTGTAAACTACAGAAACTGGGGTGAGTGATGAACATAGGCAAGATCTGAGTCACAAATCAAAGAGTGGAGGGAAAGATAAACAAACATTCAAGGAACTGAATAAATAAATAATTTTAATCACACTGATTTTCAGAGATTTCAGTCTCTAAACGAGAATGGAAGTTTTCACTTGGCCAAATTGTACTTCGTGCAGTGACTCTACATTACCTGAAAGCTGATAAATAAACAGCAGTAGCTGTAGACAGCTGTAAAATACCTGTTATTGCATGATGCCCAAAGTGATGCCAAATTAGCAATGACAAAAATCTATTGTTTCAGTTTCTTTAGGTTGTTCCAAGTATCATTTTATGCTTGCGTGTGATTTTGTACATGGCTCAAAGACAGTAAACCACTGATTATTTTTAAATAGCTTACAGTATTATTTATTTGTCAGAATGATTATCAGTGCACAAGTACCATCACCAGTGTTGGGATTTTTCTCTAGTTAGATTGTGAAGTTCTGATGTTACTGTGTAAGAAAACAGATCTTTCCCTTGTTATGACTTTATTAGGTTAAGAATATACAGCAACAGCCGGGGATTTGTTTCTCAAAAATATATATCAGAGAAAAATATTTAAGAAATCCACACAAACCTTAATGGTCCCCACTACATTTTTTTTCTCAAATACTACATAAACTATACTAAACCTATTTTATAATTTTATCCCTTTTAAAGGTGCCCCTACCATCCCCTCTGAATACAAAATAATTTTACATCTGATTTCCTGTCTCCTCTCCACAGTTTGAGTGTGTGTAGTCTGACAGGGAACTGCTGTGTAGATCTGGCCTCAGTCCTAAGATCTCCTAACTCTCACCTGAGAGAACTGGATCTGAGAGATAATGACCTGCAGGTTTCAGGAGTGAAGCTGCTCTCTGCTGGACTGGAGAATCCACAGTGTAAACTAGAGAAACTGAGGTTAGCATGTTAGAATATTCCAATATTTTAATAATCACTGTTCTAACACTGGAAGAAGATTTCAAGCAATGCTCAGCTGAATAGAACAGATACATTTCTCCCAACTATCATCTGCCCTTTAGCTCATCTGCTCTGTGAGCTCAACCATCATTACACCATCCAGAAGGGCCAGCCCAGACACTGAGCTGTCGTCTAATTTTCCCTGCAGGTTGTCAGGCTGCCTCATCACAGAGGAAGGCTGTGCTTCATTGGCCTCAGCTCTTAAATCAAACCCCTCACATCTGAGGGAACTGGATCTGAACTACAATTATCCAGGAGAATCCGGAGTGAGTCTGTTCTCTGCTATACTCGAGGATCCGAACTATAAACTGGAAAATCTAGAGTAAGTGTTTTGAGTTTTTTCACTGTTGCAATGTCGTTTTGAATCTGCAGTTTCAAAACTATTCAGTTTATTTTCTTTTTCCTACAGGTTATACCATGGCGGTGAATTCAGAATGAAACCTGGGCTGAGAAAATGTGAGTTTAGTTGCTATTAATTATCTCAGTTATATCAATGTGTGGAATGAGGTAAAGTAGTTAAGGAAGGATGGAAAACAGAGGATATCTGATGACAGTTTGTTTAGAGATGCATACAAAACTAATGAAATATTCACAGACAAATAATTTGGTATTCAAAGACAAATATCCATTTGTGTTAATTTGGCACTTGAGCATTAATACATTACCCAGCCCCCAACACTGTCTACCAAGAGTCAAGACTAAACCAATTCACCTTGATGCTGTGCAGGCTAGCGGCACTGGAATGAGTTTCAAAGGGGGTGGCAAGAACATGGACCCAGACCTGTAGGGGGGTCCAGGGGCATCCACATTAATTCTAAAATAATGTGGATTGGGCTGGCTACGAGCTCCCTTGCTTATGAGCGAGAACACGTTTATGCTTATTCTCATTCAGAGTTTATATGGATTGGCTAAAGAGAGGCAGGTGACCCCCCAACATAGAAATATATCTACCTGCACAAATCAGCGTGACTGTAGAAGGGAGCTAGGCTACCGCTGCCTAGGTTAACTTCTCTCTCTGTCCTTTGGCATAGTGTGGACAGTGTTGATTAACATAGATATTCTGAGAACCAAAAGTCCCACTTCCAGTGCCCTAGGTGCAGGCTGGTCTTATATTAAGAATTTAGCACAAACCAGAAAGAATGTAACAAAACAATATGTCTGTGAAACTATATATTCACAGAATTATTAATGAACCGTGGTTTATTTGCTAGCATTTTGTAGTGTAACTGATTTTACAAATTGCATTAGTACTGTAAAAAGTTAGAGATGCACCTGCTCAGGGAAATCTATCATATCAGCATCTTGAGAGGGGAGATTAAAGAAGCCATTGGGGTGGGTTTTTCAATTAGACAATCAGAACACCGGCTTCCACACTCAATACAGGATTTTTGAGGTAATCTTCAAAATGTTTACCATTTGATGTAGGACCCTGGACTTCCCTTTCTGCACATATTGTGTCTCTCAAACTTATTGTCGCCATATATAGCTTTGTTCAATCCAGTAAAAAGGCTATTAAAATTGTCTAGTGGATAAGCAGGCTCTTCAAATGGACCATTTCAATCGTTTTACCGGCCAATGCCGTAGTACACAAATACACAACTGATTTCAGAACAGGGCGAGCAGTTTCAAGAACGCTTGCCCTTCCTATGTTTCCAATGTTAGCTGTCCAATGTCAACTGTAGAGAGTTCAGTGGAGACAAAGCTAAAAGTAGCATGCTAGTCGGCTAGTTATCCTATAGCGTCATCGTACAGTTGCAATATGCAAGCACGAGTGTGTTTTTTTCACACTTTTAATGCAAAAACTGATGTCAGGACAGGGCAAGCGCTTTTAAAACCGCTTGCCTTCACCTACTTTCTTCAATGGGACCCATGACGTCAGCTGAACAGACCCGCCGCTGAGTTTAATGAGGTGTAGGCGCGCATAGCTTATTCTTGGCAGAAAAGCACAGCGAAACAGGGAAAAAAACTCCACAAGAGGGCACTGAGTGTGTGGTCGGTGAAATGTATTAAAATAGACAGTAGTAGATTGTGTATTGTACATATACGTACAAAATGATCACTCTTAAGAGATATAACTTTGGACATTTATTTTCGCATAGGAAAGTTAGGCAAGCAGTGTATTATAACATGAGAGCTAACGATCTGGAAGACTGTACCACTAGCCTGGAAGTAGCAACTAACAACCACTCAGACACCATCATTAAACTGGAGTAAGAGGTGTCCCAGCCGAGAAAAGAAGTGGTGAGTCTTACAGCAAAGAATGAGGACTTAGAGGCGCGATCATGTAGATGTAATTTGCGCATTTTTGGTGTTAAAGAAAGGCGTGAGGAAGGAACTTGCCCAAGCACATTCGTTGCTAAATTATTACAGAAAGTGCTGAATCTGGATAAACCGCCTGTCCTAGACAGAGTGCACTGTACCTTTCAACAAATTCCAGACGAAGGACGGAACCAAGAGCCTTTGTGGTCAAGCGCCACTACTTCTAAGAAAAAGAAACAATTTTGTGGAAAGCCTCTGTCACAAAATCTGATCTCTGAACAAGGTGAGAGGATTTGGGTGTTTCCCAATTACACACAGTCAGTAGCCTGGCAGAGGGCTGCATTCTAGCAGGTGAGACAACAATTATGGAAGTGCGAGGGAGTTACATACAGGATGTGGTATCTAGCCAAGCTGAAAATTACAGCCTGTCGCGGCTTGCAGAGAAGCTTCACCGATCCGGCAAAAGTGGAAGCCTTTGTAAAGGGATTTTCTATGGGCTCATAATTTCCACCGAGGTCAGATACACTCCCAACTGTACAATCTTTTAATTACAAGAAATACCAAGCTCTTTGTGTTTGAAAAGAAGAGATTTGCGAGGCCCCATATGGGCTGCATTGGAGATAAGGAGGGGCCCTCTGCCGGTGTGTTGTGGTCATTAACAAAGCAAGCAGATGGTGAAACATTCAAGGTTACGTGGTATGTTTTATTCCACTAATGAGAGGGGGAGCGAATACTGGTGACAACTTATGCTTGTTGTAAGTGGAGAATATGAAACAATGACATACTTCAGATGAGTCTAGGCAAGTTGCGTCCCTGGTACCTACTGTACTATAGAAAAACAAGTACCGTCACATCTTCAGAATTTTTCCATCGACTTGACATCCCTACAGTGGACAGGTTGGGCACCACAAAAAAACCAATCAATGGTTCCCTTACTTTTGAATTACCGGTACATGTTAAGGTTGAGTCGCTCAAGGAGGAGTACAGGCCACAGTTTCACACATACCTAATTTTTTCCCAGTCTGCACTCAGCAAAAGAGGAATATCAAGATCAAAACCAGTCAGAGGTAGAGTAGGGGTGGGTCTTTGCAGAATGCGGGTGGGAAGAAAAAAATAATGCTACACACATACATGCACAGAGACAGAGTTCCTAATGTCAGGCGCCACGGTGCGACCAATGAAAATGTTTAATCGCACTTGACAGATTTTTAGTCGTATGTGCGACCAAAATGGTCGCCCTCTGGAGCCAAGTCTCTTGAGAGACCTGGGAAAGAGCTATCAATACATGCATTCATACAGATTACATACATTCTCAGTTTGTGTTATTGCAGTTTAAGCCCTGTTTTTCAACCACTGTGCCACGAGAATGTCAGGTGTGCCGTGGTTAATAATCCAATTCCGCTTAACTGGTCTAGAAAAATTAATCTTAAATTGTGCCACAGAATTGATTTCATACAGCTCACTTTGAGTATCTATGACTGTGCTATTGGTGGTAGGCAAAGTCAATGTCTACTTCTTATATGCCTATGGCAGGCAGTACGTAATGACCTTGTTGATTTCAGACAATAGAATTAGAGATGCAGGTAGACCGTTAGAACAAGTGACAACAAAGGAAAGGGCCACTCTCAAAATGTTCCCCCTGACCCAAAAATGGCAAGGCCATGTCAACACTGCTGCGTAGAGATGTGTTTCCACGAGAAAATGTGAATGTGATTGCGCCGCAGCATCATCAAATAGAAGTCACGGACTAAAAGATAATTGAATCCAACTATTGACTGCCGCTGTGTGCAATCCCTCATCATAGCACTAGAGACCTAAAACTTTCCCAATTCTTTTTTAATGGGAAATAAGAGATTAAAAACGGCAACTTAAAAAAAAAAAAATGAGTGGACCGATCAATTAGCTTTATAAGTGCGTTTTGTGAGTAGGTAAATAGTAGGTAATAGGTAAATTGAAAACTCTTGAGGAGAAATTGTTCTTTTATTTCCCCTCAGCCTCCACCAAATCATTTGACCGTGTTGGGGACCCATATAGCTGAGCAGTAGTTTTCAGAAAGGACATGACTTTGTGGGAGCAAGAGCAACTAATTGACCTGAGACAAGACCATGGTTTAAAATTGAACTACTGGTATGCTGAACTAACTTTAGACAGTTTTTGGTTGACTGCTGCCAAAGAGTTTCCAATTGTGGCAAACAGAGCTTTCAACATTGCTCCCGGTTTCCACAACAGATCTATGCGAGCTTGGTTTTCAAGCCTAACTGCTATAAAAACTAAAAACAGAGAGCGACTGAGAGTGGTCGAGGAAGAGCTCTGTATGTGCCTTTTGTCAGTTCCCACCAGGATATCAGCTTTGTGTTCATCTGAACAGGGCCAGGTTTCGCACTGAGTATAACTATAAGTCCTCATAATATTACGTACTATGATAGGCTACCATGTTTTATTTTGTAACATTTGGAATGGTGGTGTGCCATAGGATTTTTTCAATGTCAAAAATGCGCCATGGCACACAAAAGGTTGAAAAATACTGGTTTAAGGTACTTAACTGCCTGCACCTCTGTAAAGCAAACTGGCCTGTATATATCTTGGTTCAGACCCAAAGCATATCATATGCCATCAGGGCCCTGTTACTTTAGGATATATGTTTTGGACATGCCCAAAATTGTACACATTCTGGTCAGAGATTTTTAGCACATTCTCCTACATATGTAAAAAAAAAAAGAAAAAAAAAAAAAAAAAGGTTGACTAAGATCCTGTTATCCCAACATTTGGGGTTGTCCCTAGCAACAGCAGGGTATCCAGACATCAGTCAGATCTAATGGCATTCTCAACATTACTAGCCCACCAGCTTACTCTTCTTAGCTGGAAATCTGTGACCCCTCCATTTCATTCATGCTGGATTCATGAGGTAATGTCAGTTCTCAAACTAGAAAAAATCAGATGCACAGTTCAGGCTCTTTGAAAAGGTTTCAAAAAACTTGGCATCCTTTTTTAGACTATTATGCAAACAAATTTGATGCAAAGACTGTAGATTAGCAGCCCCCCCCCCCCCCCCCCATCTCTACTCTTCCCCCACCTTCCTTTCCCTGTTTCCTGTTGACTGTGTCTCCACTTGTTCATTCTGTTGCCATTGCAAATGTATGTAAGGTGTGCAGGATACTGTACTGTATAGTATTAATACAGTTGTGCTCTTTTTATTTACATTTATTTATTACATTCGTTAGCTCTTGTCTTTGTTTCTTCTTTCTTCCTTTCTTACTGAAAACTCAATATTAACAATGTAATAAATTAAATGTTTTATACCCTTAGCAAGCATTCACTATGATAATATTATAATGATTACTTTCCCTTTTCTACAGATGCCTGTCAGCTCACACTGGACCAGGACACAGCACACAAACTCCTTTCTCTATCTGAGGAGAACAGGAGAGTGACAGCAACTCTAATTGAGCAGCCATATACTTATCACCCTAAGAGATTCAAGCTTGGTCCTCAAGTTCTGTGCAGAGAAGCTCTGACAGAGCGCTGTTACTTTGAAGTAGAAAGGGATGGAAAAAGAGTATTTATCGGAGTTACATACGCTGTTGGTAGGGATGAACCCCCTATTGGGATGGATAGCAAGTCCTTTAGCCTTGTTTGTGAAAGGGATGAATTCATTTTCTGGCATAATAGTAAAATAACTGCTAAAGTTTCTCCCCCTCCCCCATCTAAAAGAATAGGAGTGTATCTGGACTGGGCAGCTGGAACTCTGTCCTTCTTCAGTATCTTTAATGAACAAAGAATATTCTTGCACAAATTCTACACTGCATTCACTGAGCCCCTTTATGTAGGTTTTCGGATGTACAGGTCCTCAGTGACTTTGTGCCAGTTAGCATAGACCCTTGAATTAATCTAAGCTAAGATCACAGAGAGAAGGAAACTTGAGACCACATAAAAGCTTTTATACACCAATTTATATCTGAAGATTAATTTATCTGTTGAGAGTGCTGAGCTAATTTTCCATAGAGTTAAATATCGTCTTTCTTCAGGTAATAATGTTAAGGCATTTCTGATGCTGAGTGCAAGATGGTACCTTGAGCTAGAAAACAGCAGGTATCTTCTCCTTTCCATGAACTCCTGGACATGGAAAAAGGGACACTTCTTTGGCCTTTGGATTCTGCTGTAATTTCATAAACATTCAGTTTTAAATTGAGAAGTGTTCCTGTCAGTCATATGTCCCTCCCACCCAGGGGTTTATGCTTTATGTGGCTTGATGTTTCTTGCCTTGTGTAATGCACAGACTAGTGTGGCTGATTACCATTTAGCTATAAACCAATGTGACTGAGGGCATCAACTGTCCTAAGACAGCTGTCAGAATATTACTGAAGTTGTCCATATTATCAATATATTACAGTCTTATTTTTCTTCTTTGTTATTATTAGACTTCCTCATATTTTATCAATGTCTGTCTGCTTTTTCCTCATATCAAAATGATCATGGTTTGCTATCTTTACAGACTTCATTAAAGCCTTGAGGTCTTATTTATGACTAAATTTAATTTCTGTTACATCAGCTTAATTGCCTAATTTACATGGATGTGATCCCCAAAAATTATTATTAATTAATCAAAACATTAACTGTTAACCGACATCCCCTACCCTTTCCCCTTGACTATACATGTCTGTCAGTGCACACTGGACCAGAATACAGTACACAGAGACTTTATCTTGTCATGGTGACCAGGGGTCCAAACTATGACCCAGCATAAAAGTACCACCAGATAATCTGATGTGCTCCAAAAAGGTATCAAACACTGCTTATTTAACAAGTTGCAAAAGTATCGCTTAGTAGTATTACCAACAAAAATGCAAAGAACAAAACGTGACAAGAGAGGAACGGGTTGCTACCAATCAGAATGGGCCAGTGGGTCCTTTGCCTACACCTTACCTGGGAGAATAGATCTTACCGTTCTTCTGACAGCAAAAAGTAAGGTGGGGATTCCAGGCAAGTTCTGACCCACTCTTATCTAACTTCAAAAATGCACATAAAGGACAGGAAAACACTATCCACTGTTGGATAACACAAAATTACTCAAAGACAGTTTAAAATAAATACAATAAATCAAATAGATAACAACAAAATGGTGCAATGGGCCTGTTTGTCCTCAAGCTGAGCATGTGTGAGGGGTGTGTGAGAGAGAGGGAATCGCACTCGGACATGTCTCTGTATATACGTCACCAGGTCCCTCCCATTCAGTTCTCTTGTTAGAAGGGAAACTTCCAGCGACGCATTTGTAATGTAGCCTGTCCGACAGATGGAAGGAGCAGACATGCAAGTAAGTATTGCAGATAAGGTGATTTTTTTATTTGAGTGTTTGAAGCTGTCGGCAGGTGTACAGAAAAAGGGGAAAAAACAACAAAGAACATAGAACTGAACACAAAATAAAACTCAAAATGACAAAGAACCTGTCTTGGTAAACTTGATATTGCACGGGTCAAACAAGACTTTTAGCAATCTGATAAGACAGCGCTCAGTTTTCGTACACCGTTAGAGAAAGCAGTCAATTCGAAATGTTTACACAGGGGGGGAGCTACATGGTGGCCTGGGGGGGGGGGCACTGCCCCCCCTGGTTAAAGCTTGGCCCCTCTCCATGGCCCCCCCAGTGAAAACCTTGCCCCCCTCTGCTGCAGCAGCTGTTCACTGCAGACCATCTCAAGAAAATAAGCCTACCGATAGCCTAGCCCTTTACAGTCATTGGTCTAGCCAAGTATTGCAGGAAAGTGTATGGCTCTGATAAGTTACTTTTAACAAGGGACTGCAACCACAATGTCATTGTTTTAAGACCTGTGACCGATGAAATGCTTTGTTTGTTTTCTTAGCCTTCGTGTGGACTCCAAAAACGTTTCTAAGTTGTGCTTCAGACCGTAACAATGCCTGACAATCTGAGCGAGGGGAGCGACATTGATGCGGTTCACAGTGAGGCTAAGAAATCAAACACTCATGTACTCCACATGTATTTCAGCAAATCACGATGTTTTATATATATATATATATATATATATATATATATATATATATATATATACATATATATATGTAAAAGACTTCTTTATAGAACATAATTCAGCTTGAACATTGCCTTGGAACAACATGCAAGGGAGAGAGAGAGAGAAAAAAGGTAACTACCAACATTAATGAACCAGCTCAAATAGGAAGGAAGAAAATCTTGGCTAAAAGGCTAAACAAACATATGCAAGTAATTAAATATGTAAATATCTGAAGAAATAAAAGTAAGGTAATAACAAATACAATGCGGTGCATGGCTGTACAGTTTGGTCTTCAGAGCGTATTCATAGACAGTAAAGTGATCTATAGTGTTAGCAAAGATGTAGCTTTTTAGTTATTCAGTAGTTTACATGTTTCAATAAAGAAATCAAATTCTGCACACAACTGATGTACAGTAGGAGTGGCTGATGCAAATTTCTGTTCATGAATATAAAACTTAGCCATCAAAATAACTAGATTAGCAATGAATTCCAAACTAGTGTCTTTTTTTATAATTACAGTAAACAACAACATCTTTCAAAGTTATATGGAAATCAGAATCCTGTCAAGTCAACATTTTGAATTGTTTTTTTTTGTTGTTGTTTTTTTTTTTTTTACATTTGGAATGTAATGTGATGTGATGTGATGTCCTGCTCAGTAAACTGTCCTTACGTACCAGCCGTTTTTGTTACCTTGAACTTGTACAACTGGCTCAGTCCAAAAATGGCCTCTGTAAACATGACCTTTACCTCATGATGTAAATGCACATTGACTGGAAATGTAGACGATCAGGGATTATTTCAGGCCAGCGGCATAAAATTAAACAAAGACACTGCCCATGAAAAAGAATGGACACGGTACAATGCTTATGAATATCAGTATGGACAGAGACACTTTAATACATGTACAGTAGAGAATAAGGAGAGGCCTGCAGAGTTGTGGACATCCCTTTTAAGGCATACACATCCTTGTCAAATCATCACATAGCAACTCTATTTAACTTCAGGGTACGTAAACACCACATGGAATAGCAACATCAAGGATTAAAGTGATCAGCACTCAAAATTATTTGTTACATCTCCAAAATTTTACAGATTCTTTTATTCAACTTATCAAATCAGAAGAAGCATATGCTCTGTGTGTGTGTGTGTGTGAGTGTGTGTGTGTGTATGTATCTTAGTGGGATCATCCATTCTTCTGTCTAAAAACTGCTGCTTATTGGCTGTTGGTGGAAGTCCACTAGCAACATATCTCAAAATCTTTGATGCGTTGTCTCTGCTTTTTATTTGTTTTTGTTTTTTTATTATTTATTTATTTAATTAATCATTTATTTATTTATTTATTTATTTATTTATTTAACTATGCATGTCTTTCCAGTTTTTGCTTAAAATAAAGATTTGAAAGGATTAAGTCAGGGCTGTATGTATTTGTAAGTGTGAGAAGTCCACTCTTACAAATACATAAACTGACATGAGTTTGTGTGTCTGTGTGTGTGTGTGTGCATATCTATCTGATGTGAACGATTCACTAAAACCTGAAGATTGTGATAAACAGTTTTCTGTGCTCTCTGTTTTTCACAGCTGCTGCTGATCAGCACTTCGCATGATGAGAATGCGATGGAGATTACAGCATGTGGAGTATGAGACCCTCTAATCCTAGAGTATAACAGTGTAGAAGGAACATTCTGACTATCACACTCTCACTGTTAACTTCATCTTGCTCCTCCTATCAGTGTTCATGTTCTCCTCAATATTGATAATTGGATTGGTTAACCAATTTTGACAAGAATAGAATAGAAACCCATGATCACACACACACACACACACACTGTGAACAGGGAGCAGTGAATTTATCTTCTGTATTTAACCATCCTCACATGCTGGTAGTGAACACACTCACCAGGCAAGGGAGCAGTGGGCGGCACACCAGTTGGGGATGCCTTATGCAAGGGCACCTCAACCATGGATGTTTCCTGCCAGTCCTGGGAATCAAACCAGTGACCTTTTGGTCACAAGCCCAAGTCCTTACCCTGTTGTATTATGACCTCTGTCTGCTTAACTCTGATATCACCTTGACTACATTACTCCTGTTTGCCTTTATTCTTTGATAACGTTGCTTGTTTTTGGATTATGCCTTTGCCTTCCCTGCTGTATTCTGTTTGCCAGTGTTGGACCTGAGTTTGTCTGAATAAACTGCTGCACTGCACATGCATCCAGATCCTTGGTCTGTTCATGACACCGCTTCAGTCTCAGGCAAGAGCTAAATGTCAGATGTTGTATATCTTCCAAGACATGTTTAATGGTATTAAAGTGATTTTGTTAATTTAGCTTACGTGTACTTCTGCTTAAACACAAAATTAGCAAAATCAGTTCAGTCAGAAATTTTCACACACAAAAAACCCTTTCATTTTTTTAAAAATACAAATTTCATTAAAAGAAAAAAAAAAATCACGTCTTCAATATTTCATCTGTATATATTTTGCATTATCCATTTAAGGCAAATCACATCATATTAATGGCACTTAACACGATGGGGAGAGCAAAAAACAATTGGATATGTTGCTGATCAATGGATGAATGACTACTTTTTATTAAAGACTTGATAAAATCCAAATAAAATGTCTCTTTCTTAAGGCAAATGTGTTTCTCAAGTTCTTACAAAACTTGAAAATATTGCAGTTTCTTCTATTAGTCTTTCTCTCTGTTTTCTAACGTATATGTATAACATGCATATTGAAACAATATAAACAACAATAAAACGGATCACCCAAATGCAAAGTTGCTTGACAGCACCAGGTCGAGGCAGGTGTAGGAATACGAAATGGGTTTGTGTGGTTCATCATTCACTGGTACTTCTCCTTCAGGTCCATGCTGTTTTTCCGCTCTGGGCTGATCAGTTCCTGAATCTTCTTATAGTGATCATTCAGCCACTTAATCTATAAAAACAACAGCAACAGGAGAGGACTGAAGTGAACCAGTAACAGGAGAGGACTGAAGTGAACCAGTTACAGGAGAGGACTGAAGTGAACCAGTAACAGGAGAGGACTGAAGTGAACCAGTAACAGGGGAGGACTGAAGTGAACCAGTAACAGGGGAGGACTGAAGTGAACCAGTAACAGGGGAGGACTGAAGTGAACCAGTAACAGGAGTGACTGTAATGAACCTGCAATAAGAGATGACTGTGAGTATTTTTGAAACCAAGGATAATACAGTCAAACACTCTATGTCTGCACTGACCAAGAGTGAACGAAATAGTATTCATGTCCTACTGTAACATGTGTATAGTAATTAACACATAATGAATCACAAAGAGCAAGTACATGTATTACAGATTATTGTAACTTCCTGCTGGAACCACCCCAAGGAAAATATCATATCCTTTTTAAAAAGCATGCATTTGTGTGTGTGTGTGTGTGTGTGTGTATATATACACATACACACACACACACAGACACACACACATATATATATATACATTCAAATACTCCTTCAACTCATTTGTCAGCCTGGAAATGTGCACAAAGAGATTAAACAGCCCTGGAAGAACAGACAGCATTTTAGTCAGCAGCGTAAATGCCCCCTGACAGATCACAGCAACTCACATCCAGTTAACCCGCTAACATGAACCGACTATCAAATGCAGTACATGAACTCCCCACAAGGGGTCAGTGTTGATACATTAACCTTTAAACTGATAGGCGTTCCTCTGCTCGGTGTTGAATTTTATGTCGTCTCATAGGTTCACTTTAGCTTCAGTTCTATCTCACAGTTGTACCCGCATCATACACGTGATGTGTGTTTGAAATGTATTTTGTTGCCGTTAGTGAGAACCATACATACAGTGTCATCCAGTGCTGAGGGTTTGCTGACATCTTCTCTCATTTGACGTCGTATCTCTTTCACCTTTGTCTGCCAGGATCTACCTGTTCACGCAAATACATACGCGTATACACGAGTAGCAAACAGCCTCACGGTTTCTCCGTTTTCTCCTCTTAGAAATATATCTACAACATGAAAAGACTGAATAATTTAATCAATGAAATTATTGCCAGGTGCACTGTAAAAAATAACTCCGGGCTGCTGTAAATACAACATAGATGATGCATTTATAAATTCTACATAAAAATGAACAAGTTCTCTCAAATGACAAACCTGCTCGAGCAGTTTAGAGATGGTGAAATTTATCTACGTTTCCTAGTACGGGTTAATCGGGAAGTTAAACCCGACATCACGAAGTTCTGTAGTTACCTAGATCAGCCAGATACCTCACTGGGGTGGTTCATCGTACAGCCCTCAGGTTGTAAAAGGACACCAGCTCAACTTTCATCGACGATTCATCAAAAACGAAAGTAGCAATGACAATGTCACGGCGAATGCAATAGGAGTATATGCTACTTCACGCCTGACCAAAATTTTCATCGAAAGAAGGCAAATGTAAGTGGGCAGATGATGCACCTGAAAACCTAAACCGTGAAAATATTTGTATCATGATGGAAACAAATCATGGTGTTCTCTTCCTGTTGTAGTCTTCTCTCTTCAGTTTCGCAGATATATGTTCACGGTCAAGTGCTTTTCAGTGGGTTCTCTGGTGATCTTCATGACCTTGTGACGCACTTACGAAGTGTTGTTGTACACTTAATGCCTTATGTAGGGTCTGAGTGGCCATGTTGTTTTGTTTTGTGTAAATCAAATGCTCGTCAAGAAGAGAAAAAACGAAAAGAAATTAAGGGTACGAATATTATTTTAGTAGGGGTAATCGTTATCGATTATTGGATTAGACATGTTTACAACCGTCAGTTGTGACTGATTCGTTTGGTCTTAATGAGATACTAAGAGTATTGAACATTTAAGGAGTGAACTTTCTGTTATGTTATACCACGATAGACTGCAAACGACTGAAGACAAAGTTTTCAAAGTTCTGTCCTTTAGTTTTGAAACAGAGAAAACTACCCCAGGGCCCTCCCTTGCCAGTGACGCTGGGCTAACTTTATTCAGTCTAATTCTTGATTTGGAATTCAGCTCTTCTTTCTAAAAATATTTTTTGTGATGTACTGATTTTTTAGAGAGGTTTTTAGAGTGTTGTCCAGGAGAAGCCATTCTTGGGGTGCATCCGAATAGTAAAAAAACGTCCTATGACCTTTCCTAACAACTTTTCCTTGGCCTTGACCTCGATGGAGAACATCAAGAGGTCAAGGAAAGATGGAAAGGAGAATTCATAAGGATTTAGGAAAAGACAACCGCGGTGTTAAGAGAATCCTACTGCACTTAGACTAGGCTAAGTAATTATGTGGCGGTAGATATTACTGACTTGAGTCTGCCGTGGTAAAACTACAATGTTCCGAAGATGGACTACCAAAAGCGCATCTTTTTAGATACTTCGCTCCGTGTGCGCTTACCATATTGTTTCATGCAGGTTATATTAACGCGGTCGACCTGATAAAAAATAGGCTATTACTTCATTACAAGGGTTGGAACTGAACTAAGGAATATAGGCTACCAGTCATGAAACGAATGGCTGCTCACGCTGACCCTCCTGTCCAATGATATTTGTCGACATGAATCCCAGTTAGTATGATTGTATGCAAATAATTGTTATACTAGATGGGAACATTTTAGGCTTACAAATATACCACTGTACATATCAGCATTCTTAGGTTTCAAATATTTTGAATTAAAAACGTCTCATATTCCTTGTCGGTAATGTTGACATGATACATTTTTAAAAAACAGAGTTTAATTTGTTTTACAATTACTAATGCTTGTACTCCAGTATTAAGGTCCACTTTTAATCAGAAATAGACGGGAAATTGTTAACAAATTACTTAAATTCATTTTGTGAATTTTAGCCTAACCGTTAAGTAAGACTGCATTAGCAGGGGGCAGTTTGCTCGAGCAGCCCTTCTCTATATAGCCTACAGAAATCGTTAGAAACTTTTATTTGGAGAACATATGAGTCTTTTGATCGACGCCATCGCTTTGTCATGTTATTTTTATTTATTTATTTATATATTTTTTTTACTTGTATAGAATCAGAAAGTCATGAGAAAGTTTCAGCCAGATAATTTTTGTCGCGTCAAGGATAGGCTTGACACTGTCCAACCGTTAGTTTTCGTGAAAGGCGAATGGTGCGTCGCTTTAAATGTTGCTGTCGCAAAGAATTATGGAACGAAATTATCTCCGTTCCTTTAGTGAAGGGTGGTCCAGTGCTATGCTAAAGGGGGTAGGAAAGGAAGCATTGAACCACCTTTCCTTAGCACTTAGGCCCTATTTTCACCTTGCATTAAGATCTGATTTTGGTGATCCGATCCGATCCGAACTCATTCGCATATGTAGGCTATAAATTGACTCGCTAACGGCATTATATTAAAGTGCGACAACATGCAATATCAACAACAGGCAAAATGGATATTGTTTTGATCTCTTCTTATTCTTCTTCTTCTAATTTGCAACAGACGAGGCAAGGGAAGTCATTGATGCCTCCCGCCTATTAAAAACAAAGTTTAACGTGGAAAAGCTTAGCGTGGCTTAATGTTGCAAAACTGTGAACAGTGATCATAAATTTTCTCTTGGAAATCTCTTGTCAGAAAGGCCTCCTTCTGTCAAAATAAAAAAAACAAAACAAAATCGAAATCCTAGAAGTATGGTTGTTCTCACGTTAAGCCTTTTCTTCTCCATTGACTTAAGGAACAGATTAGCGTGTCTTAATGTCCCATAACAGCGATCAATGATCACCAGATTAGTTTCACATCTCGCATATCATACGCATCTCCAATCAAAAAAGCAAAACTGAAATTCAGTAAAAGAGGTAATGTGTCGGAAATGATTTACATGCTTATTTGCGTATAGAGCCGGGAAGTGAGATTCGATCTCAAGCCAGGTGTAATCGGACATACTTAGAGTGGTCCACTTGTGATCCGATCAACCAAATCGGATCTTAATGAAAGGTGTAAATAGGGCCGGAGAGTTCCGCTCTGCACATGCGCGTAGGCTACTTAATTGGAAAACTAATTAATTACTGCACAATTTGTACCATGCATGTGTGAACATTTTAACTGGAAACAACTGGCAGTTCCCAGCCAGAGTCAGTTTAAAAGCTATTTAATGCTTGTTATAGCACAGACTTGGAAATGTTTCTATATCTATGTGTTACAGATTGAGCAAGTGACAGTCCTCATTTTGTATGCTGCAGATTAGCAATTTCAGTAGCAAATTTCAGTTTGTTAAAAAATCCCTACAAGTAATGGGATTTTGGAAAACCAACAAAATAGCGCCTGTGGTAGTTAAATAACTGCTTGACTTGCATTCGATTCTGTTCAATAAAATGCATGTGCAGATGGTCTCCGTAAAGATTTAAACCCCTTATATCTCTAAAATATGTCTGTTGCCACCGCTCTGCTAACAGTTAAAAATAACAGGACTACACAGCAAGCCACTTAGCTAATGTGTCATCAGTTTCACAAGGTGAGCATAAGCTAACCTTGCTAGTTTTAGAAGCTAGCTTTACCGTTTGGGGATCACAATTGTTGTCGCACAGTCATGCAGTTAACTTATGTTCTGTTCGAAATGGACACTCACTCACTATATAGTGCACTATATAGTGTGTCGGCCATTTTGTAGCGCTGTTCAAAATTTCAACTGAAATTTTAGGACACTAGTGCGCTATAGAATTGTCGCGAGGCACGGCAAAATATAGGCCTAGTGCACAGAAGCTGTACCCTACATCGATCAACTTAGACCATCTTACATTGCGGCCTCTCTCATGAAAGCAGAGAGTCTTTGCTGACCAATCAGGTGCAGATATACTGGTGTTTGAGATAATAATAACGAATGTCCGGCACATAATTATGTTGCAGCGTAACATCCAAACAGTGTCCGAAACGTATCAACAGCAGTCAACTGTTATCCTCTAGTGAGTGTTCCATGTAGCCAACACTATATAGAGTGAGTGAGTAAGTGAACAAGTGAGTATTTCGAACATGGGGAGTCTTTACAGACCAGTCTGGTGCAGATGTTGTGGTGTTTGTTTATGCGACAGAGATAATAATTATGAATATTCGGCGCACAAAATTGATGGCTGATGGGTTACATCCAATAAAAGAAAAAGTTGGTGTTGTGAATTCCACATGTTCAGTGATTTTTATTCAAAATTAGCACTTTTATTTTGAAATAGCATTTTTTCCTCTGCAACTTCTCTATTCCATTCTTTGTTATGTCTCTGTTGTCGATACTGGTGCATGAGTAACTAACGATGTAAGCTACAATATTACTGTTACAAGTTCATGTAGCACAATAACTTGATTCTTTGTATTTCAGGATGTTGCATTGTTTAGCTGATGTGAAATGTAGTCAACTTGTTGCTGTAATGTTAGCAGAGACTCATTCTAGTAATTAGCCTGTTCCAGATTAGCCCTGTATTACTGTGAACATAGAGTATGTGATTTTAGTGTGTGTTATAATTACAATAGTAGTTTCTGCAACAATTGTTAAGTCTTCGTCCAGAGAGGATGGAGACCTCATCTTACAGACCTTAACTGCTTTTAGTTAATATTGCTCATCAATAACAACTCAGGGATGTATGCATTTGTTATTTTTGTGTTTATTTCAGAAACTGTAAGCATATGCACCACTTTAGTACAACTTGCACTGCAGGCACTCTGTCAGTGAAGGTCTTAAACTAAACGGATGACTCTGTGCTCTCTGACTGAAGCCCTGTAGCGGTCAATTATCCAACAAACCAATTCAAGGGGTCCAAACCCCAACATGAGGCAATAGCCTCTTGGACCTGCTCCTATGAATATCATGGAACTTAGAGCTTTGTTGGTTTTGTCTTGTTGTTAAATTCATTGATAACTTGTCAACAATCATAATTCCCATGGCACAGTTGTTAAAAAACAAAGGACCATCAAACTGGTCAATTTCCTGTCAAGCATCATTTGAGAGAGCAAATACACAGTTGTTGCCCTAAGCTGTCCTTGCTCATTATGACCCACTGCCCCCTGTCATATTAGCTTGCAATGTGTCTGCTTACAGGGTAGGAGCGGTAATAAGCCAAAAGATGTCATTTGGTGGTAAAAAAAAAAAAAACCCAAAACAATAGCTCATATCTCTCTCAAACTTAGCACATCAGAATTGAAGCGTTGACAAATTGAAAAGGAAGCCCTGGATGCACGTTCAGAGCATATTTGCACGGGAGAAAATTCCTTCTTGCCACTGATAACAAGCCCTTGGTGAAAATTGTAGGGCCAAAAACAGGTGTGCCAGCATTGGCATTACAAAGATGGGCATTCCTTCTGTCAGTTTGCCAGTGTGACATCGTATGTAAACCATCACTAGAACATGCAAACGCAGATGGAATGTCTGTGTTGCCTCTTCAGAAAGCGGGCTCTCATTGTGATCCTGAATTTAGCATGTCATGACTGGTAGCTGGCCCTCAGTTTATAACTAGAGAGTTTGAGGTCTCCTTAGGTTAAATGGAGTGAGACATGTAAACTGGTGCAAACTTTCAAACAGTCTTGTGAGAAGGAGAAAGACTCAGGTTTTACATTGCATCACAGCCCACAGCAATGGCCCACAGAGTGCTACAAGGAAAGCCCTTCTGGTTTGTTTTTGAAAGAAGCCAGTACAATTACATACAAGGAATGAGTTTATATATAAATTAAATAGCAATTAATTTGATACTATGCTATTTGATAAGACATTCAATGTTAGACTTAATAATTTGAAGAAATGTATATTTATGTTTCAGTGGGCCTAACGCTGCCTCAACCATGAGTGACTCTGAGGAGGGGGGGCTTGGCCTCAAAAGGTGTTTTTCAGAGGAAAATGATGAGAGATACTTTAAGCGAAAGAACATTGGCTTTAAGAGGTAAGGAACCAATTCAGATTATATAGGTGTTACACTGTTTAACATGTAATGGTGTAGCACACATACACATCAAAGTTATTACCTATGTCAAATACATGGTTAATTCTACATAATGTGTATTTTAATTTTTGTATTGCCAGATGCACATATTGGTTTAAAATAGTGTTAACCTGTTTGTAGAGATGTGTATCAAATGTAATTAACAGAGTACTGTTGAACGATAATAGCTCAGTGAGATGAAAAGCAAACATTTATTCTGCATTATAGTTATTGCTTTTAGTTCTTTACTGTATTAAAGCCACGTTTAAACTTCCACAACAGATTCACATCACCCAAAGCAAGTTTTTTTTTTCTATATTTAGTGAAGATACCACTTTAATGATGCTAAGTAGGCCGGTCAGTTGCACAAAGCTATACTTTTTCTGCAATTCTCAACTGGAATGTGTGACATGTGCTCCCTTTATGTATATATGATTTTCAGATACTGATTAATATCACTTATAGATTTTGTCAGTCATCTGCAGATGTATGTGTATACATTTCTATGAATGTGTTTGTCCCCTTGTATCTATACTACATTTACAAACATATAATCCTTGATGTGCGTATGCATGTGTGTGTGTGGTTCTTCGATGCTGGAATGAGTTGCCCAATTCCATCCATTCTCCTGCCTCCTTTCACAAGAGCCTTCTTCAAGAGCCACCTAAAGACTCACCTTTTTCATGAAACCCTTACCTCCACAGCCACAAACAAACCCAGCCCCCTTTGTTCAGTCCCTGCCTATTGACCTGATAGATAAATAGTACACTGGGGTATTTCATCTTTCAATGATGTATACTTCATTAGACTTCCTTATAAACATATCACCCTGTGAATGAAAGTCAACTGTACAAACACTTGTTTTTTTTTGCACTTATGGTAGCTTCTTTTCCATGATCAGATTCACAGTCATGGAAGTGTGAACATACCTCACATCACAATCTGGTTAAAACACATGTATCAGCTATAAACCTCTGGAATATATACAGCTGTGCGCACACACCGTTGAATCAACAAGGAATTAGCCTCTCTTTTCTGTCTTTTCCTCCATCTTTCTTTCTCACTCCATTTTCCAACAGAAACAGAACGTCACTCATTAACATCACTCCCTAAAATCTTTGTAATGAGGAGTCATTCTCAGACTCACAGTGTCTCATTACTGAAAAGGTAAACTTAGATAATTAAAATCAAAGTCTGTAACTTTAAGAGAAAGAAGATAAATGTATGAACATAAGTTGCTGAAAACCTTTTCACATGTTTATTTTCCCAATAGGGCCAAAAGTTCACCAACGCCAACTTGTATATCAGTGAAGAGTGATGGTTCATTGCCTTGTGAAGTCAACTTCAGTCACATTTACCACACTGAGTGTTACACCCAGCCTAGGGGTACCGAGCATAACAAAAGTGACCCCCCCTTTTTCCTGTACCCAGTGATGACCCGTGCCCACGAATTATAATCCAAAAAGTGATTTATTTACAAAGTGGTAGTAAAAAGCTTCGGGGGTGAGCGCAGCCAAAACAACAAACAAAACAATCTATATTTCCCAAACTAAATAACCTGCTTTCCAAAAAAGAAAAGAAAAGGAAATACAGAAAACTTCCCTAACTCCCTAACGAAAAACAGGAGAAAAGAAGATCCAACAAAAATGGCTTCACACCCCCTACCACTACCCGAACAGTTAACACGAAAATATTTACAACTATATTACAACAACGAAAATCACATACACACATATAAAGTTTTACACACGATACAACGAATCTTTCTCCCAAAACACATTCAACGAATCTTTCTCGAAACACACACAACAAGTTATCAAATCGCAAACGAACGGGAACGGACACGGACAAAGTGGCCAGGACAAAACGAGAGGCAACTGGCATCTGGGTGGCGCGTCTTTTTAAAACTGGCGCCGTCAACCGTGGGCCAATCCTCGATCGCCACCTGCAAAGCAACACATTAAAGACACAGAGAAACATACGGGGAAAACACGACAGGGGAGGAAACAGCACCACATACAGGCAGGGGGAGAAAAACAACAGCACACAAAATAATACACAGTTATGACCATTTATGACTCAGGGTCATAACACCCCCCCACCTAAAATCAAACATCCCACTGTTTGATCCCTTATCACGAACTGGTGGATGTTTACTATATTTTTTTGAAAAACAGCACACAGGATGATCGACACCATGATCACCCTCCCGCAAAAGAACAGAACCTGCCGCATGGGCTTCTACAGTCCAGTAGAAAACGTGTGATCTGCCATACCGGCAGCCCAGATGCACCGTAAGGTAGTGTCTCGGCAAGTTTGCAAGAGTTTCGGCCAGGAGAAGAAAAGATGGGAGCACCTAGATGTAAACTTGCAATTCCCAAATAATCGGACAAACCGTGATTGGGAAAGGCGCTTATCACATGCGACCGATTCGCATTTGGCACAACTCGAGTGCCCATATCGCATTCCCGTCGAGACACAGTGGACCCTCTACGTCCCAAATATAAATCATTCTTATCTGGTGTAACACCAACGGAAACACACACACGTTTCGGTTCAGAGGAGATGACCAACTCGTCGGACCTGTTTAAAAGAGAATCCGAAATGTCCGTTAAATCACCAAGCTTACGCGCCTGGTCACGCGTCACAACACACGGAGGAAAAACTGGAGCTGCGTCGAGCACACTGGGGGCAACAACACATTCATCGGCAGTGGGATTCTCAGTTTCTTCGGGAGTGGTCGGAAACACCTGTTCTCCGGCCAGATCATTGCCGAGAATGAGATCAACACCCGTAACAGGCAACTGATCCCGTACACCAACTCGCACTGGGCCAGACACAAAGGGACAAGAGAGGTTAATGGTGTGAAGCGGCATGCGTACCACACTCATTTTAATTCCCCACACCAACAAATCAGAGCCACAGTACGACTGTTCACAGAAAGGTAAAACCCCACGTCGAGCCACAGAATGTTTCGCACCAGTATCCCTAAGAATGGAAATGGGAACCCTGTCTTCCCCGTTACCCACCAGAGAAATAAAACCCTGCGTAATGAAAGGCTTAAAATCATCATCAACCTCATGTCTTCGGCACCCCTCGATTAAAAGCTCATGCTGATTAGCGACTGGTTCACATTGAACTAGTGCTACAGCAGAGGGACTTTTATTCCTTGTCTGCTCCTTTTTCTTTAAAACTGGACAGACAGAAATGAGGTGGCCAGGTTCATGACAATAAAAGCATGCACGGCTTTCACCAGCGGCAGAAGGATTCCGCCGAAAGACTTTAGGTGATCGTGCCTTTCTATTCTCAGCAGTTACCGGGGGTTCGCGGTGCAGGGGGAACGAAAACACACCCTTATGGGTTAAAGCAAATTCGTCGGCCAGCACAGCAGCTTCCGCGAGAGAAGCAACCTTTTGCTCGTTCAGATATACCACAATGCGCTCCGGCAAACACTTTTTAAATTCCTCTAAAAGCAAAAGCTCTCTCAGCTGCCCAAAATCCGCTACTTTGCTAGCTTGACACCACTTATCAAATAGCACCCCCTTCTCACGCGCAAACTCCACATACGTTTGGTTGACCTGTTTTTCACAATTTCGAAATTTTTGTCTGTAGGCCTCCGGGACTAATTCATAAGCACGTAAAACGGTGGCTTTCACCACGTCATAATTCAAACTCTGCTCAACCGAAAGAGTGGCACATACCTCTTGGGCTTTCCCGACTAATTTACATTGTAGCAGTAGTGACCAAACCTCCTTTGGCCAATTCAAAGTAGCTGCAATACGTTCAAAGGCATTAAAATATGAATCCACCTCGGATTCTCTGAACGGCGGCACCAGAGCTATATGTCTACTGACATCGAAAGTTTGATGGGGAGAGTGCGGGCTCTGCGGTGTGGTAGGTGAATGGGGAGCGAGACTCGGCTGGCGTTCTAGTTCTAACGCTCTCACCCTAAGGTGCATAGCCTCCACCTCCAACTCGCGATTTCTCACCTCCATCTCCTTGATTTTTAATGTCAGCCGGAGTTCCTCAACAGTTTTCCCCGGCGTAGTGGATGGATCTGGGGAGACGGGCGGGACAGGCGGCGCAGGATCTCGGCGCTCCACATCAGCCTTTCCTGCTGCCTCTGTAGCGGGAAACCCACCAAACAAACCCTTTTCCCCCAGCTTCTCTACCAGAAGCTGTTTCAGGTCTTCTTTTTTAATATTCAACGGGGCTGGAACATTAAACAAATCGGCAATAAGCCGCAAATCCGCCTTCTTACATTTATTCAACTGCGAGAGTGTAGGATTTCTCGCAAACGAGTCCAAATCAAACTCCATTGTGCCACCAAAAAAAACCCAAAATGTCCACCAATTTTTTTTTTTTTCTTTTTCAATATTTTTTTTTAGATCCTGGACGAGCCCCCACTTGTTACACCCAGCCTAGGGGTACCGAGCATAACAAAAGTGACCCCCCCTTTTTCCTGTACCCAGTGATGACCCGTGCCCACGAATTATAATCCAAAAAGTGATTTATTTACAAAGTGGTAGTAAAAAGCTTCGGGGGTGAGCGCAGCCAAAACAACAAACAAAACAATCTATATTTCCCAAACTAAATAACCTGCTTTCCAAAAAAGAAAAGAAAAGGAAATACAGAAAACTTCCCTAACTCCCTAACGAAAAACAGGAGAAAAGAAGATCCAACAAAAATGGCTTCACACCCCCTACCACTACCCGAACAGTTAACACGAAAATATTTACAACTATATTACAACAACGAAAATCACATACACACATATAAAGTTTTACACACGATACAACGAATCTTTCTCCCAAAACACATTCAACGAATCTTTCTCGAAACACACACAACAAGTTATCAAATCGCAAACGAACGGGAACGGACACGGACAAAGTGGCCAGGACAAAACGAGAGGCAACTGGCATCTGGGTGGCGCGTCTTTTTAAAACTGGCGCCGTCAACCGTGGGCCAATCCTCGATCGCCACCTGCAAAGCAACACATTAAAGACACAGAGAAACATACGGGGAAAACACGACAGGGGAGGAAACAGCACCACATACAGGCAGGGGGAGAAAAACAACAGCACACAAAATAATACACAGTTATGACCATTTATGACTCAGGGTCATAACACTGAGAGTAACAGGTAAGTGTGTGTGAAGGAGAGAGCCTCTGTGCATGTGTGTGTGTGTGTGTGTGTGTATTTAATGTGAATTCCTGGCCATTTTTCATATTTAGTTCAGTGTTCATGTTACACATCTTCATCTACAGTCAGTAACCCCTTTGGGTTAAACCTGTTGACAAAGTAATATTAAAGAACTATAACATTATGTAATATTTACTGATAGTCACTGAGCCACTTTGCCACATAGGGACACAAAATGACTAAATATGTGTAAATAGTCTTAAAGTTTTTGTCGATTGCTTAAACACTGGAAGTGAATTCCTAGACAAAAGCACCAAAACCTTAACTTTGGTAACCATGTCTTAAACAGAGACACCAAAACTACAAACACATTTTCTGCTTTGTACTTTGTTTGCAATTCTGCAACAAGTGTGTAAGAAATCAGTAAAAACTGTGCTTGTCAGGTGGGGAGTGGTGGTGGACCCAAGCGCAAGACACATTGATGGTGGTGACATAAAAGGAGGACTTTACTTACAAAATATTGATAAATAAACAGGTGCAGACAGGAACAAAGACCAATAATAAACCAGGCACAGCCAAACAGAGTGTATCCAAACACAAACAACAATAGACAAAGGACAAGGCAAACACAAGGGCTTAAATACAAGAGAACTAAACTAGAGAAACAGGATTGGTTCAAGTTAACAATGGTAAAACGAGGTTAATAAACGGAATAAACAGAATCAGGTGAAAGGCGGAGACACACATGGAACAGGAGCACAAGACATTTACGAAGGGGCAATTTGACGCTCAGTCTTATTGTGATCTCTGCTCACGATGTATTAGAAAGCCGCCTGATGCACTGATTGTAAGTCGCTTTGGTAAAAAGCGTCTGCCAAATAACTAAATTGTAAATTGTAAATTGTACATTTCAAAATAAAAGTTCAGAGCAAGGTGCAGGCTGTGACAGTGCTATGTATTCAGTTTTCCTTTCAGGATTACTTTAGACAAAACTTTTGCTTTTCAGTCACCTTAGTAAATCATAACAACACTTACATATTAAGAAGAGCAAGAAAATCAATTAGTTGGTACTTTCTAGACATAACAGAAAAAAATATAAGGTAATATTAGCATCTGTAGTCTTAGATGTGTAGGCCAATCTTTTTTATACATTATTGTCTTTTCTCCTTTGTGCCCCGTTAGTGAGCTAACAGCCAATGTTCTGACAGAGGATCTCTTCCAGTGTGACATGTGTAAGGTGAAGCTGAAAGAGCTGAAAAATAGAAGAATAAGTCTTAGATTTGTCTGCATTCTACATTTACAGAGACAAACAGAGAAGATCAGAGTCTCCTACACTGTCCTGTCTGTCTATGAAAAGTGATGACTCCATAATCCATACAAGCAACTTCAGCCAAGAATCCTGCACTGGAGTTAAAAGGTTTGTAGAGTGTCTGAAAAACACACAGAATACACACAATAAGAGCAAAACTGGACATTGCTACATTCAAACCAAGTCTGTGCACACCTGACCAACATATCACAATGCATGAGGATCTACCTCAGGAGATATGAACAAATATTAACTATTTATCAATTCCTGCCTCTGTGACAGCATCACTATACTTTAACCAGGAATGCAAGAGCCCTGATTAAAAGTTAGAGAGGGTGGTTAAGGATAAATTTCCTCATTGAAAATTGAGGAAAATCTGCTTTTATATCAAGCTGTTTGACAACTTATCTACTGTTTTTACTTTTATATTTTAGGATCCTCAGTAGCTTATCCTAGTGCAGAGGCAATGAACATTGAACAAAAATGAACATTGTGTACATTGTATACATATACAATACATATAAAGACACAAATATAGAAAGGAAAAAGCACTTATTTGCTTGACTATAAACACTAGAGCCCGACCAATACTGGATTTTTAAGACAGATACTGATTTCGATGTTTGAGGATTTTAAAAAACGACAATGATATACCGGTCGATATTCTTTTTTTTTAAGAGACCCATAACATAAACAAAGGTGTACCCTGACATTTGTCCTCACCAAAATAATGAGACATAATGCAGTTTAAAAATAAACTTGTTTTGTTGCCATAAATAGTACTTTGAACAAAGGTACAACAAAATATATTAAAGTTTTGATAAATAAAAGTCAAATGCATAAAAATACAAAAAAGTAAAAAAAACAAACAAAACAAAACAAAAAAATACACACACACACACACACACATATATATCTGTGTGTGTGTGTGTGTGTGTGTGTGTGTGTGTGTGTGCATATATATATATATATATATATATATATATATATATATATATATATTTTTTTTTTACTTTTAATTCTGTCCAATGCAAGCTACGAAAAACCATTTTTCAACCACTATTTGGCACCGTCTAAAACATGCCATCTTAGACTATGCTGTAAGCTGACAGTGACCTGGAATAAACACTGTTGTTGAATGCATCTACTACTGCAAGACTGTCTGCAATGAGGACTTGCGACTTTTGGATTTCACGCTGCACATTTGAAAGAGGGGCTAGATGACTTTTGTTTGGCTTCCAAGCCACGTTAGATACTTGTTCAGCTCACGTTTCTCTACGTTTCTTTACCCTTCTGGTTTAGTAATTTCCAATGTACCGACAGAAACACCATTGCTTCATTTAGGCAGATAAACGCTATAGTTTAACCGCGCATTAACATTAGCTAGCTTTGTGGGTAACCTCATTTAGCAATGGGTAGCGTTATAAACAACTGTAACCGATATTTACGGAAAACTTTTAGAAGTGACAAGGGAGAAATGATAGGACCATTGTTTGTTTACTCGCTAGAACTGCTGCACTGTTTAATAAATAAACCTATAATCAAGTTTGTCAGCTGCTTAGCCTACACCACTCAAATACCCTAACATTTAGTGTAATTTTAATGTTTGACTGAAAGTACGGGCTTTCACATTACTGCAGCTAAACCAGGCATGGCTGACATGAATGTTGTCAAGCCTATATGGGCTAAGAGGAGAAGTGATGGGGTATGTTTATTATTATTTGAGTAACGTATTTCACGTGACAATTATCAGCTTACCATGAACACAGATCATCTCCGTCGTGGCCTACTCTGCTCGGCTCAGCCGATTGTCGTCATTTGTTATTTTCGCACATTTGTTGCCAACAATGGGTTTATAGTGTGCCCTCTAGAGGACAAACTATGCAATGACACCATTTATAACATCTTCCGTCTCCCCATTTATTTTCTAATTGTCATTTATTGGACCTTACAAAGGCTGATACCGATATATCAGCAAGTAGAACATATTGGCCGATAATATTGGCATGCCGATATATTGGTTGGGCTCTAATAAACACACCCATTTTTAAGACAATTGTTAGGGGAACTGCAAAGACACTTAACTAGCACCTATCTTAATGCTTGGAGTCTGGGGAATGAACTAAAGTAAGCAGGTTATGACCGATCCTTTACCTGATATGACTGTACGTGTTACATAGGGGGTGAAAGTAAGCCTGCTGATGTGTGTCAGTATTTTAACTAAAGAGATGCTCAGAGGACAGCACGGCCAAACCTGCAGAATGTGGGTGGCATCTCTACAATCTGTTCCAAGACACTGTTATGTTCGTTTGTGTGACTCAGCAAACCCAAGCTGTATCCTTGTAGTACAGTTGTGGTGGTGATTAATTGATGACTTCAGAGAAACAAAAAACATTCTTGAAGAGGGGATTATTGAAGGGACTGTGGAGACAAAATGAAACAATATGGAGCAATATGGAGGCCATATAAGTCTCTTGTGAGAGCACATCAGTTCTTTCCTTAAAGAGACCGAAATATCTGGTCAGGCAGCACCCTCCAGCATCTCGTGTATGTCAGTGACTTTCCTCACCCTGCTACGACCATAACCTAACAGTAGTGGATTGTCAAGTTATGATGTCTTTTCTCCTTGTCCCTACAGTGAGACAAACTCCAGGAAATGTCCATTTCACTAGGAATCATTTTATTCCTTTGTTTCCCTACAGTGTTCTGACAGAGGGTCTCTTCCAGTGTGACATGTGTAAGGAGATGCTGAAGGATCTAGTCTCCATTCCCTGTGGACACAGATACTGCAGACGATGCATCTGTAAATGGGATTTGTCTGAATTAGTACAAGTCCAGCAGGCAGAGTTCAGTCCTGTGAATGCAGACTACTGCTACACTGGACCTGGAGATGTGGCCTGTGATTTCTGTACTGAGCTGAGAGCTGTGAAGTCCTGTCTGACCTGCCCTGCCTCCCTCTGTGAGAACCATGTCAGGCAGCACCACACAATACCAGCACTGCAGAGACACACACTGGAGGAGGTGACTGGAGACCTGGAGCAGAGACTCTGTCAGCAGCACCACAGAGTTCTGGAGGTGTTCTGTAAAACTGACCAGACAGACATCTGTAAAGTTTGTGCAGTGGAGGAGCACAAAGGCCACAGTAAACTCTACAGAGGGGTGAGTGCTCAGTTCAATTTATTCCATCTGTACTTGAACAGCGTTATATGATACTGTGACCTTTCTCTTTGTCTTTGGTAGATCTCTGGAGTACCAGATACCGGAATCCAACTCAAAATGAAATTAAAGAAAATAGAGACAAAAGAACTCAAATGCTTTAAAAGGGAGCTGAATGAGGATTACCCAGGGTGCTTAGGGAGTCAGTGGCAAGACCTTGATGTGTCTGGTGTTGTTGAGAAAATGATAGAAAGCTTTGGAGAAGAAGGTGCATGGAGGATCACGTCCTACTTCCTTGATTCCGGTAAAACAGAATTAACTGAAATCACCATGGTTTTAGATGGAAATATGCACCCTGTAAAGGCTGGATGTAGAGCAGGCAGTACTGAGTTTAAAAGAAAGGAAAGGACAACAACATTAGAATTGTTAAAATAATTTAGACAAATTTAGGCGTTATGAGGCGTTATTCACAATACTTGATCACATTATTCTTTGTTTATGCAGCTGTTCCTCTGAGAAAAATCAATAAAGCCAATACAGGAATACTGAAGGAAAAATTTAAACATATAGTAGAAGGAACTTCAATACGAGGAAATTCAGTTCCCTTGAATGAGATTTATACAGAACTCTGCATCACAGAGGGTGGAAGTGGAAAGGTCAATACTGAACATGAGGTCAGACAGATTGAAATGACCTCTAAAAGACAAACCACCCAAGAGACATCAATCAAACTCAGTGATATTTTCAAAACACTTCCTGGGGAAAGTAAACAAATCAGAACAGTTCTGACAAAGGGGGTTGCTGGAATTGGAAAGACTGTCTCTGTGCAGAAGTTTATTCTTGACTGGGCTGAAGGAAAAGCCAATCAAGATATCACAGTCATAGTCCCTCTGCCTTTCAGGGATCTTAATCTGAAGAGAGAGAACTACAGTCTCATCCAGCTACTTCATCACTATGCTCCAGAGCTGAAAGAGATAAAAGACATTGAAGATGAGAAACTAAACTTGCTCTTCATATTTGATGGTCTGGATGAGTGTCGATTTTCTCTAGATTTTCAGAACAATGAGCTTTGCTGTGATGTGACAAAGTCAACATCAGTGGATGTGCTTCTGACAAACCTCATCAAAGGGAATCTGCTTCCCTCTGCTCTCCTCTGGATAACCTCCCGACCAGCAGCAGCCAATCAGATCCCTCCTGAGAGTGTCCACCAGGTCACAGAGATCCGTGGATTCAGTGACCCTCAGAAGGAGGAGTATTTCAGGAAGAGAATCAGTGATCAGAGTCTGGCCAGCAGAATCATTACACGCATCAAGTCATCAAGGAGCCTCCACATCATGTGTTACATACCAGTCTTCTGTTGGCTTTCAGCCACTGTCCTTGAAAATATGATGAGTGATGCAAGCACTGGTGAAATACCCAAAACTCTGACTGAGATGTACACACACTTCCTACTCCTTCAGATCAGTCTGAAAAATAAGAAGTACCATGGAACCACCGTGGAAAACTCAAAGAAGCTGTCTCAGTCAGACAAAGAGATGATTCTGAAACTGGGGAAACTGGCTTTCCAACAGCTGGAGAAGGGTAACCTGATATTCTATGAAGAGGACCTGAGAGAATGTGACATTGATGTCAGTGAAGCTTCAGAGTACTCTTCAGTGTGTACAGAGATCTTTAGAGAGGAGTTGGGATTGTACAGGGAGAAGGTTTTCTGTTTTGTACATCTGAGCATTCAGGAGCATCTTGCTGCAGTGTATGCACATGTTACATGCATGAATGAGAACAGAAATGTTTTCAGTACGATGAAAGAATACCATTATCTCTATGAATACAGATGCTCGCTATCTTACCTACATCAAAGTGCAGTGGACAAAGCCCTGCAGAGTAAAAATGGACACTTGGACCTTTTCCTCCGCTTCCTTCTCGGCCTCTCAAAAGATAGCAACCAGATTCTCCTACAAGACCTCATGACAGGAAGCAGCTCAGAAATTTTAAAGAGCAGCAATGCAGAAACTATTCAGACCATAAAGTGGAGAATCAGAGAGGAATCCTCACCAGAGAGGATCATCAATCTGTTCCACTGTCTGAATGAGCTGAATGATAACTCTCTAGTGGAGGAAATCCAGTCTGCTTTTAGATCAGGAACTTTGTCAAATAGAGAGCTGAAACCAGATCAGTGTTCAGCTCTGGCCTATATGTTACTGATGTCAGAGGAGGTGCTGGATGAGTTTGACCTGAAGATGTACAAAACGTCAGCAGCAGGTCAGCACAGGCTGCTCCCAGTACTGAGGACCTGTAGGAGAGCCAGGTCAGTTATGCTGCATAATTGTTAGTTAGTTCTAAGTTGCTCTATTTCATTAAGATTGTGTTGTGATCATAAATTCTGTCTGCAGACTGGATCGCTGTCAAATCTCATCAGAATACTGCATAACTGTGGCCTCAGCTCTTCAGTTAGTGAACTCACCCCTGGGAGAGCTGGATCTCAGCTACAATAACCTGAGAGACTCAGGAATTAACCTTCTCTCTGTTGGACTGATGAGTTCAAACTGTAAACTAAGGAAACTGAGGTGAGCAGTGTCTGTGTGAGCATGTATGAGAGTGAGTACGGTTTTATCAACAGTAGAAAATGAAACAAGAATAGTTGTAATAATACTGATAGCTCTGTATGATATGCCATCCTTTGGCAGTTTCACAGTTCTTATAGCTGGAGACAGTGTCATTTGTGATAGTGGGTAAAGTGACATTTAGTTAGTCTTGAGTCCCAGCTAATAAAAAAAAGAACACAGACTTTAGAGGCCATGGCACATGCAATAGTAAATGCAATAGCAAGCAGAAATGACTTCAGATATTGCAAACACAATCACAGATATACTGTTGAAAGTTGGATATTAGTCGAGAGGACTTCTGCTCTGCAGTTGCTTTGTTAATCATCAACCTTTTTCAGTTGAGTGTCCCACACTGTGTGTCATATGAAATTTCCCCTGCTTTTCCTTTGTTTCACAGGGTGGGATGTGCATTTCCAGCAACCTGCCTAGTTCAATGTCCTACTTAGTTGGCCTTGGATGCAAATCCAGTGAATACAGTCATTTCTACCAGTGTTCAACTGTTGTTTTTGATACGTGTGCTCTAATATTAGAAAAGAAAAACTGACAGTAAAGCCTCAACTCCTTACAAACTGCCAGAGAAATACACAAGTCACACGAGTTAGCTATATTTATTACCTGGATAATGGATTGCTGGATGCATGCACATCAAAGTCACTCTGGTTTATGTGCTTTTACCTTGCGTGAGACATATCCTAATTTGAATCCTGGTCACGTGTTTCAGCCTATATTTTAAATGAATGAACTACACTTACTCTCGTCATATAGAATTCTACTTGTTTTCAAATTTCAGTCTCATCCTTAGTTTTGTCTCCAAGATAGACCTTATAATTAAACAGTAACCTCTCATTTATGGTAATATTAATCATCACCCAGTGCACTCAGAAGTACATCAACACTTTTCATCGAAAATATATAAGCACAGCACTAATCAACAACTCATGAAGAAACATATTTTGCACAAACTGTCCAGCTAATTTCTAATCTGGTAAAACAGCTGGGCTATGCAAATGAACGGCCAGAGAAAACACCCACATTTATAGTATGATGACTACTATGTCATCTCATTACAGTGATTCAGAGACTTATGGTAAACTTGGAAATAACAACTTTTTAACATTACAGGTAAATGCAGACAGATGCTAGCGTATCAGACAGCTATGTTGGATTTGCATGGAAGATGTGAGAGATACTGTTAACACAGATGTTAATCTTTGATTGTGGAGAACATTACAATGATGTTTAACACAAAGAACAGTTACCCCCAATCTCTACTATTCAACAGCTAATAAAAACTGTATTGGGAAGAAATGGGCTGATCTTGTTAAGGAAGAGGAGACTAATGTGCTACCTGAGCAGTCGCGACCTAAAAAAGAAACTCCACTCAGAGCTAAATACCTTCCTTCATAATCCTTTAATTGACAGATTCCGATTGTCACTGCCATTTCCTCCATGACCTGGGCCTTTTTTAAATACAGGTCTAGGTGACTTGAACCTTACCAGGAGCATGAACCTTCCACGCGTTACGGCTCCCTGACCGCATATATAGGAAGAGACACATAGTAGTCTGCAACCTCTCTGGCCAGTGGCGTGGTTGTGCAAGCGACAGTGGCCAGAAACACACAGAAATATAGCATTACGAAAATTGGATAAAAATACTTAAACAAAAACAAACAAAAAATGCAAACTGGACTGTAATATCTACTATAAAACATGGAACAGTTTCACTTGTGGGCTACATAACCACAGATCTTGCTGAAGGTTTTTCAATCCCAGAGAAAAGACAAAAGACAGTAGTTGAAATGTTACTTCATTCTCTGCTTTAAGATTTGTTTAGACAAAAATGGTCATTACAGCCTCTGGTCGCAAAATGACTTACTGACTGTTCTGTTCCCTGAATGTAAATAGAGTTTGGCAACATATTACAGAATGATAGAATTGATTTTGTTGGGTGAACTCAAATCACTTATCAAGGACGTAACTCTATGTAACTTTATTTGCACTGCCTCTGTTCTGCTTGACCACAATGATCCTATGGTTCTAGTTTCAAGACTGCTTTATTTTTAATTATGTATTTTTTTAATACACAGCCTTAGTTCTCTTCATCCTTTACTGTTGTTGCATCTATCTTTGATGTTTTTATGCTGCTCTTGGCCAGGTCACTCTTGCAAGAAAGAATTTTAATCTCAGTGAGACTTTACCTAAGTAAGAAGTTAACTTAAGAAGTTATCAGGTGGTCAGGTGGACCCCTCTCTTCTTACATCAGTTTAAAACACTTGTTGGAGCCTCTTGTTGCTTGGCTATCCCTGGGCTTTTCTGCATTATGCATACTAGCAGATCAATTCCTACGCCCACTGTTTGAATTCAGAAGTACTGTAGGCAAGAGTTGGATCAGTATATTGCATGCTCAGAGATAAGAGGATAATATGCAAGTATGGGCACACACGATTTCTCATTCCTCACACAGACTTGGTGCATGCAGTCTGACAGAGGTCTGCTGTGCAGATCTGGCCTCAGTCTTGAGATCTCCCCACTCTGGCTTGAGAGAACTGGAGCTGAGAGACAATGACCTGAGGGATTCAGGAGTAAGACTGCTCTGTGCTGGACTGGGAGATCCACACTGTAAACTGGAGAAATTAGGGTGAGCATGGTCACAGGTTCAACAGAGAACTGAAGATAGTTTCTATAGTTTACTTCTAGCTACAGTAATACTGTGTTTCAGCAGGCTGTCTTTCTGTCTGGTAAAAGAGGAGAGCTGTGCTTCTCTGGCCTCAGCTCTGGAATCAAACCCCTCACGACTAAAAGAGCTGGATCTGAGCTATAATTACCCAGGAGACTCAGGAGTGAAGCTGCTCTCTTCCATACTGGAGGATCCACACAGTAAACTGGAGACACTGAAGTAAGTGCTGAGGTAAGCTGTCCAACTACTACAGTGTAGTTTAAACTGTGCACATCCTATTCAGTCTGTCTGTTGTTTCCCTACAGACTGGATCATGGTGGAGAATGCAGGATAGAGCCTGGACCAAGAAAATGTATGTCAAATTCAATTAAGTTAAATTCAGTTTTATTTGTATATGTGCTTTTCTACAATGGCTATTGTCACAAAGATGCTTTACAGGTTGATGCTCACTGAGGCTCTCAGTCCCAAGCCCAAGGTGGGGAAAAAGCTACCTTTGGCTGAAATAGAAGGGAACTTTGAGATGAACAACACACTCCAACACATACATAAAAGTCTATAAGATACAACAGAAGAGTGTAGCAAGAAGCAAATACATCTGAGGTCACTGCAGTCAGTTTGGGTTAGTGACTATATGGACTGAGAATATAGAAAAGTTATATACTTGACCAATTTTTTTTTTTGTTTTAGTTATTATTTACTCTGGTGCTCATTTGGACTCTGTCGACTTAGTCCCAACTTACCTTTAAGCTTGATCTTGACACAATTATAACCAGTCTTGGTGTTGGATTGGACAAAGGTGGTTTTGACTACAGCTCTGACAGTTAACTAACGGACACCAGAACCCCACCAACACATGGTGGACTAACAGGACATCAGTACCTCAAGAAAACATGGAAAACTAAAAGGATACCAACAGCACACCAATGCACAGTCAGCTACAGGAGGATATGATGGAATGGTCACAGCAGGGAAACTCCAGTTCACATAATAACTTGATCCAGTTCTGCTTGTTTGACTGTATAGTCATTTGGTCAAGATTGTGTAGCCCTAGCATGTTTACATGTTGGTTTATCTACTTAAGTATGTTGCAGTCTAGAACTAAAACATAAGAGTGTATTTGAATCTGAACACTTGTAGGGCTATTCAATACTTGAGGAACTCTGTAGGAAAATGCTCTGCTGCCTTCTTGAACTTTTCAAATTCTAAGAACTTGAAAATAACTTGAACCTTGTAAACGAAGTAGGAAACTGTGAATTTTAATCTCGTGTTACATGGTTTTCCAAGTTATGATGGGCAGGTGGCATAGACAAGAACTCACTGCTTGTCAGTATCTTTCTTTGCTTGACTATGCTACAGAATTCATAGTACTGATGTAACATTATAATGATGACTCTCTTGTCTACAGATGCCTGCCAACTCACACTGGACCAGAACACAGCACACAGAAATCTCTTTCTGTCTGAGGGGAACAGGAGAGTGACTGGGACTCCAGCAGAGAAGTCATATCCCAATCATCGTGACAGATTTTTGAACAGTTTTCAAATTCTCTGTAAAGAGGCTCTGACTGAGCGCTGTTACTGGGAGGTGGAGTTTAGTGGAATAACAGTTACTATAGGAGCAGCATATAAGATTATCAATAGGGCAAAAGATCTTCTTGGAATGAATAGCAGGTCCTTTGGCCTGATCTACAAGAGGAATAGATTCTCTTTCTGGCACAAAGATAAGAAAACAGATGTAATCTCTCCCCACTGCCCTTCCACTAGAGTAGGAGTGTATCTAGACTGGGTTGCCGGCACGCTGTCCTTCTACAGCATCTTTAATGACACACAGACCCTCCTACACACATTTCACACCACATTCACTGAGCCCCTCTATGCAGGATTTAGGGTCCCCTCTGGTTCCACAGTGACCCTGTGCCAGCTAGAATAGATATTCAGAGTGAAACGAGATCAAAAACACATATGGCACACCACTCTTGATCAGTTTCTCTCTCGGATATTTACACATTGAGTCAGTTCTTCAGACGAACTGTTTTAAGCAGTTAAGAAGATATCCCTAAACTCAGACATACAGAATATTTTGCTGAATTTATTCTGACTATTTTTTTGCTTTTGAAATGGAGCTGTGACATTTCCTTTAAAATTCAAGCAAGGAATGTAAGAGTGGACCCACGTGCAGAAAGGAAGATCAGACAGTTGGTGTTCCAAATAGGACTTCAGATTTTTAATCAGGTAACATAACCCAGTAGATCACATGTATTAGCTACACAAAAGTTTCTATTTTATCACACAAAAGGGAGCCTGCATGTCTTTCAGTTTCTTACTTCCTTGTGTCCAAACTGTCAAAGAAGTATCTGCTAGCTAGGCCTATGGGTGTATTGTGTATCCACTAACTCGACAGAATGACCCAGAACGTGAGTTAAGTCTTCGGGTGTCTTCAGATAGAATCGCCTGTTCTAGGGGAGCAGAAAATACAGCTGAGGGGGGAAAGCCCCCTCTGGCCCCTTTGTGGCGCTGGATGTGTGTGAACATTGTGAACATGGTCTCAAGTGGAGGACGAAACCGTGTGACACACAGGCTGATTGAGCAGTGAGCACAGCGCGTAGGTAGCTGGTAACTACACTGCCAGAGCTAATGGCTTATCTCCTACGTGGAGCATCTTGTGAAGTTATAGTTTAGTAGAGGTTTCACAAATAATGAAATAGGCTGCTTAATCTTTTGTCACACCAGCACCACATTATCATATTTTCAGGACTTTGAAAAGACTGTGCAAGAAACTGTGTCTATTCCGAAGAATGAAACAAAACAGACTTGGAGGAAATTGCCACGAGAATGAAGTCGTGATTTTACAAGAAAAAAGTCATAATTTCACGAGAACTAAGTCGTAATTTTAGTCGTAATTGGGGAAATACCCAATCAGGAGGGCAGCCTGTCGTTTGCATTGAAATGAGTAACATGGAGATATACTTTAGTATATGTTTCATGAATAATGAAATACATAATCTTTTGGCACATCAGCCCCACGTTGCGGCAGCCTGCTCTTCTGATCATCTTCTGTTCTACTGAAATTACCACTTACCACTTTATTCTTGTAATATTACGACTTTATTCTTGTAAAATCACGACCTTATTCTCGAAATCTCAGATTTTTTCCGCCTCAATGTGGCACTAATACTCCGTCGTAATGAGGAACACTGGTTATTTGAAATGTTTTTTTTTCTTTCTGGAAACAAATAATTTTTAAAAACCCACTATTTGTGCTTTACGAATACCCTATTCGGATTCGGCTCCACGCCTAGTATGCATGCAAGTATGTATGTATTTCTGTCTGTCCACCTGTCTGTCTGTGTACCTGTCTGTCTTTCTCCCTAATCTGTCTGTCTCTCTGTCTGTCTATCTATCTATCTTTCTGTCTGTCTCTCTCTGTGTGTGTGTGTGTGTGTGTTAATATTCCTGGTGTATTGTTCAGAGCTATATGAGTACTCACGATTTTTTAACAAGTCCCAGATACAGTACATTTGATGTGTTGCCTGAATCCAGTACCTACTGTCTGCAAACAGGACCACTTTGCTCTGAGTGAAAACTGCAGTGCCTTTAAAGAGAAAAGAGCCAATCAGGCATCTGTTCCATGTCTCATTTGACTTGCTGTCGGTCAAGGCCCCATTTCACATATCAGATGCCCAAAATATGTCTGTATTTGTGCAAGAACTTGTCTATCAACAAAGTTACATGCAACAGTCAGCAAAGATCCATTACAAACCAGGAGGTAATAATGTTATATATGCTTTTATATAAGTAATTTAAGGCTGTAACAGCAGCCTGATCAAGTCCTGATTGAAATATTACAATTAAACAATGTTTTTTTCCATGCAATGTGTATTCTTATTTTAGAAATGACATGCATTACATTACACTCTTACGTTAACACATCCAGCACTTCGAGGAGGAGGACAAAATACACAAAGCATTATATATCTAAAGAGCTTGTAATATAGACACACACACACACACATACCTGACAAGCCCATAAAGCCAGAAACAACACAAAATGAATACCCTCACACATTTAGAAGATAAGAGCAGAAGACAATGGGGCAATGGGCAACATAAAGGAAAGCACATTAAACATTTGGTTTGGATCTGTCACTTAAGCGCTGTGTTGAAGTTCAGCAAATTAGTTAATTAAAAAAAACAGAAGAGAAGGGAAGAAGTGTGGTACTTTTTTTTTTTTTTTTAAAAAAAACTTCTTTATTGAACACAATTCAGCTTGAACATTGCCTTGGAACAACAGACAGGGGAGATAAAAATACGAAAGGTAACTACCAACATTAATGAACCAGCTCAAATAGAATTTAAAGGAAAAGGAAAAAAGGAAAGACATCTTGGCTAAAAGGCTAAACAGAAATATGCAAGTAATTAAATACATAAATATTTGAAGAAATAAGATTAAGGTAATAACAAATACAGTGCGGTGCATGGCTGTACAGTTTGGTCTTCAAAGCGTATTCATAAAAAGTAGAGTGATCTATAGGGGATTTACAAACACTTTGTCATAGTGTTAGCAAAGATGTAGCTTTTTGGTTATTCATTAGTTTACATGTTTTAATAAAGAAATCAAATTCTGCACAAAACTGATGTACAGTAAGAGTAGCTGATGCAAATTTCTGTTCATGAATATAAAACTTAGCCATCAAAATAACTAGATTAGCTTTTTGGTTATTCATTAGTTTACATGTTTTAATAAAGAAATCAAATTCTGCACAAAACTGATGTACAGTAAGAGTAGCTGATGCAAATTTCTGTTCATGAATATAAAACTTAGCCATCAAAATAACTAGATTAGCAATGAATTCCAAATAAGTGTCCTTTATAA
Organism: Chanos chanos; assembly: GCF_902362185.1. Lineage (NCBI taxonomy): Eukaryota > Metazoa > Chordata > Actinopteri > Gonorynchiformes > Chanidae > Chanos > Chanos chanos. Next base: position 3,679,595 of record NC_044497.1, on the reverse strand, counting down.
TTACAGTAAACAACAACATCTTTCAAAGTTATATGGAAATCAGAATATCTTGGGGCAAACAACTGTCTCTCAGTGTTTGTCCATAACCTTTAAATCACCGGGCAACTGTAAAATGAATGTGTCAAAATTTCACTGTGGTTTTTACAGAATGTGCAAACATCTTCAACATCAGTATGCTTTGAAACAAAGTTACCAGGGTCAACAGCATGTAACATTATAAGTGCACGTCTTTTATCGTATTATTTGTACAATATTTAAAGTATGTTGATTCTGAATCATTGAGAGGTAGTAGTTCAAAGAATAACCAAACTATTTATATTATTGTTAAACGTTTTAACAACATTAATAAAACTTTCCCCAAACCCAAAAAGTCTGAGAGCTTCAAAAAGAAAATTGTGTTCAATCGTATCAAATGCTTTATAAAAATCCAAAAATAAAAGGATAAGACTGTCTTCTTCCACTAAATGGGCATAATCCAATGAATAAAAGATTAGTCTTATATTGTTACTGATATGACAATTTTTCATAAAACCAGACTGAGTTTCATGTATAGTACTGTCAAACCCTTGTTTAAACCTATTAACCTAGGCACTTGCAACTATTTTATACTCAGCTGTAAGAAGAGTAACAGGTCTCCAGTTGTCCTTTAGTAAGTTATTTTTGCCAGGTTTAGGTATTAGTGTTATAACACATTGCCTCATAGTATCTGTCATTTCTCCATCAGCTAAGCATTGATTAATCATAGCGTATAGTGTTTTCTTCCAGTAAATCCCAGAAATGCAAGTAAAACTCTGTAGTTAATTTTCTTTTTTTCATAGATAGAACTGCTTTTTTAATTTCACACTTAGATAGGGGAGAGTCACACATATCTTGAAAATCATTTTCTATGGTCGGTGTATTCTCACGGACCAGCCGAGTGAAGTCCTCAGAATTGTCTGGAAGGTTAGATTGATAAAGTTTGGTATAAAAAACAGTGACATGCTCTGAAATTTGCTTAGGGTCTGTGCAATAAATACCACTGACATTCACAGCTGTGACTGCCTTTCGTTTTGCATTCCTCTTTTCAAGTGAAAACAAAAAATAGTTTAAATTCTTTTCATGTTTCTCCATCCACTTAACCCCTGATCTAATATATGCACCCTTGGCTAATTCCAAATAAAACTGATCTACTTTTGACTTAATGTTAGTTAATTCTCTCTCATCCTCCTGAGTTAGTTGTTCTTTTTGTTGTAGTGTGTTAAGTTTATCCGTAAGATCTTTAATTTTCTTTAGTTCTTTACTTCTTTTAATAGCTGCAATTCTCACTTTGTATTTAAAGAATGCCCACTTTCTTTTTATAATCGGGTAAGAGGAGTCATCTAAAAATTCTTCCACCAATTTATAAATTTGACTGTTAAACAAGCTTATCTTTAAGAAGTGAATTATTACATCTCCAGTAACCTCTTTGACTTATCAAATTTGTATCTTCCAACATCAAATATATAAGTATGTGATCTGATAATGGTGAAAGTCTATGTAATACATCTTTAACAAACTGTAAATCGGAGGTAGAAATCCAGAACATATCAATTCTAGAACGTAATTTAGTAGTCTTGTTTGACCATGTAAAATCCACTTTCCCAGGGTTAAGAAAACGCCATGGATCAATTACAGATAAGCTAGTGCACAGTGCTGTAATGTTATTATTGCTATTAAGACTTAACCTGGAATGACGAGGGTATCTGTCAATAGAGTCATCAAGGCACTCATTGAAATCTCCTGCAGTAATAATGTAAGGATCATTATATTTTTAGGAACTTTCCTGAACCACTTTAGTTATTTCCAAAAATAAACTCCTATTTTGTGAAACAGAATTACACCCATAAACATTATAAATAATAAAGAAAACATTGTCATTGTCCACCTTAAGAATCAAAATTATCCACCGTCCATCATCTGAAATGACTGAGTCTATAACATCACCTATAAATTACTCTTGCTGAGTTCCATGAGATTTCCAGAACTTGACATCAGAGTCAATAGAGTGTGTTTCTTGGCATAAAATCATGTCTGCATCGGTATGTTTGCAATAAAGAAAAAGTGCTTTCCTTTTAACACTGTCATGAAGTCCCCTAACATTTAAAGACACTATACTCATGAAATTCAATCTAAGAACTATAGCCAGGAAAGAACAAGAAAGGGAGTAAAAAGACACACCAAAAAAACAAAAAACAAAAACCTAGACAAAAGTCAGGAAGCTGTAATTAGGCAAGCCTAAAGTTAACCTTCATCTACAGACGGGATAGCAGTATAGACCGTATGATCCATCAACGTAGCTGCTAGTCTCAACCTCTCGGGGTCCTCTGCATATGTGCTATTGGAGTCAATTCTTTTCCCATCCACAAACACAAATGGGCCACAAAAGGAAGCCTTTTTCCCCTCTGACCTCGCCTTTTGGACAAATGGCCAGATCTCTCAAAAACATTGTAACTATTTTGCAAATCATAACCTATTAGAGTCGGAAATAATGCAAGACCTCTATTATTATACATATTCACAGCATTGTTAAAATTTTCTCTGTCCTTCATCCACTGATGTTCAATGCTGAGTGAGTTCCTGAATCTGTCTTAAGAGTGTGTTACTTATCCGAAATGTATTATTTGGGTCATATCCACTCCCTTGTTTCATAATGTTGTGTAATGTAGACTTCTTCTGCTATGGTTGGGTTGTTTTCCGACACTCTGATTATGATCCTGTCCATATTTGAGATGAGATTTCGCCCAAACTGCTCAGTGACATATGGAGGGACTTGGGTTCTTGCATGTAATTGGTTTAGGTTGCCTACAGTGTAATATGCTCTGTTCGAATTATTATCTAAGAAAGGAAGAAGCCTTCCATCTTCCTCTTCATAATTCCAATAGCGATGAGATCCATAGTCTCCTCTGCTGGGATCAAAATTCAGTTGAAACCTCATATTTTGATCAAACTTACCAGTGTTAGCAATCCAGTACAACAGCATGAGACCATGTTGGGGGAATCTCTTTGCATAATCAATATTTTTTAGGTCATTTAAATCATGTAAGGTTCTCCATTTGAATCTGCTTCTCCTTATGGCACTAACGACTGTAACACAGAGTAAAAAGTAGCAAAGAAACCTTGTTTGACCATTTTCATGATGTTGTGTAACGTAGACTTCTTCTACTATACGTGGATTGTTTCTTGACACCCTGATCATGAGTCTGTCCAGATTTCTCCCTACATCATGAAAACTGCAGATATATTCAGGTAAGCTGGTCGAGCATGTTTGTTTTAAGTTGCCCACAGAGTAATATGCACTGTTCGAATAATTATGAAAGAGACGATAGCGATGAAATCCATACGGATGATCTTCTATGGGGCGATCGAAACACAGTTGAAGCCCCGTGTCTTTATCAAGGTGACTGATGCTGGCAAACCAGTACAAAAGGTGGAGACCATATCGTGGATGTCTTTTTGCATAATTACCAAGTTTTAGATCATTTAAATTGTGTAAGGTTTCGATTTCAGCACTAACCAGTGTGAGACAGAGTAAAAAGTAGCAAAGAAATCTGTTCCATTCCATAATAATCCTGGGAGAAAAAACAGAAAGGAACTATCAGTCTATGAGGTTGATCCTGTCATCAGTTAATGTTGTCAAGAGTAAAACAGAAAAGCAAGCACATCCATACCTGTCTCTTGAGCCAAGACACCCTCTCAAGTAATATCCACACCTTGTTTAGGGATGGGAATGTAAATTAGCTCAGCTGGAAGTGACTGCCTTCATATGCTACGTGCTAGGTACATGCTTGGTAACTGTAATACTGAATGAGTTAATGATTATATAGCATGACGGGAGATGGCTGTCATGTTCAAACAGATACTTTGTCCTTTATTTCTGCCTAACCAACAGTTCACATAGTAAATAAATAGCTTTATTTTTGGATCTTTTTTTTTGTTTGTTTGTTTGTTTGTTTGTTTTTATACAGTCAACATGATTTTTCCTTCACTGTTTCCAAACCATTCTGTATAACTTAACTGAATATTCACTTCAATAATTGATTAAAATGCACAAGAAAGACTATTTTGCTGCACATGTAACTTAATGATTACTCCAATACTAAGTCACTTTTATAGATCTACCTCACTTTCACGGATCTAACCTAATGATTACTCCAATACTAAGTCACCTCATAGATCTACCTCACTTCATTAGATCTACCTCACTTCATGGATCTACACCAGCTGTATTTTTTCTCTTGTTTTTTTGGTCTCTTGTTTTCTTTATAAGATTCTTTTGCTTATTTATATTGTCCTCCATATAAGATTTTCTACTTATTTATATATTGTCTTTATTAACACTCGTCTGGTAACGGAGGATTAGCAAAGTAAGAATTTCATTGTACAGTGTAACTGCCTGTTTTGCTGTGCACATGACAATAAAACTCTTGAATCTTGAATCTTACATTGGAAAACCAGTGAAATCTTTGTTGCCTCAGACAACACTGAAAACACTTGGTTACAAATTATGATTTGGAGTTTTCCACACATTTGCTCCACTTAAATCATTGTTCAGATGTCTTAGTATTACAGAAAAATGTACATAAAGATAATTTTGAATTATTCTAGAATCACTGCCACTGTTTGGCTTTGCTCTGGTTGGTACAAAAGTGCTGAACTTTAGCACATAGGTGCCGATGTGGAGTCTCAGTAAACTGTCAGTAAACTGTCCTTACGTGCCAGCTGTTTTTGTCGACAGTCGACTGGTGCGAATAATTCAGTCCAAAAAAATCCCCTCTGCAAACATGACCTTTACGTCATGATATAAATACACATTGACTGGAAATGTAGACGATCAGGGATTATTTCAGGCCAGTGACATTAAAATTAAACAAAGACACTGCCCATAGATGAGAATGGACATGGTACAATGCTTATGAATATCAGTATGGACAGAGACACTTTAATACATATACAGTAGAGAATAAGGAGAGGCCTGCAGAGTTGTGGACATCCCTTTTAAGGCAAACATATCCTTGTCAAATCATCACATAGCATATTCTTTTTAACCTCAGGGTGCATAAATACCACATGGAATAACAACATCAAGGATTAAAGTGATCAGCACCCAAAATTATTTGTTACATCTCCAAAATTTTACAGATTCTTTTATTCAACTTATCAAATCAGAAGAAGCATATGCTGTGTGTGTGTGTGTGTGTGTGTGTGTTGTGTGTTGTGTGTGTGTGTGTGTGTGTGTGTGTGTGTGTGTGTGTGTGTGTGTATCTTAGTGAGATCATCCATTCTTCTGTGAGCCATTCTTCTGTCTAGAGACTGCGTTGTGTATTGGCTGTTTGTGGAAGTCTACAAGCAACATATCTCTAAATCTTTGATGCCTTGTCTCCGCTTTTTATTTCTGTTTTTTTTTTTAATTATTATCGATTTATTTTTATTTATTTATTACTATGCATATCTTTCCTGTTTTTGCTTAAAATAAAGGTTTGAATGGATTAAGTCAGGGCTGTATGTATTTGTAAGTGTGAGAAGTCCACACTTACAAATACATAAACTGACATGAGTTTGTGTGTGTGTGTGTGTGTGCATGTCTTAATACTGCTCATCTATATGGTGTGAACAATTCATTAAAACCTGAAGATTGTGATAAACAGTTTTCTGTGCTCTCTGTTTTACACAGCTGCCACTGACCAGCACTTCGCATGATGAGAATGTGATGGAGATTATGATTAGTGGCATGTGATGTATGAGGCACTCTGTTCCTGGAGCACAGGTGTCAAAATCCAGTCCTGGAGGGCCATGGTCCTGCTGTTTTTCTTCTAGACCAATTAAATGAATCTCTGATTGGCTGAAGAGTGTCCACACCTGTTTTCAAGGTGAAAATCAACAGGTAACTAAGAGGTAAAATCAAAAATCAGCAGGACCCTGGGCCTCCAGGACCGGATTTTGACACCCCTGTCCTAGAGCATAACAGTGTAGAAAGAACATTCTGAGTATCACACTCTCACTGTTAACTGTTATCTCGCTCCTCCTTTCAGTCTTCATGTTCCCCTCAATATTGATAATTGGATTCAATATTGACAAGAATAGAATAGAATCCCATGATCACACACACCGGGAGCAGTGAATTTATCTTCTGTATTTAACCCATCCTTACACGCTGGTAGTGAACACACACACACACACACCAGGCAAAGGAGCAGTGGACAGCACACCAGTTGGGGATGCCTTACTCAAGGGCGCCTCAGCCATGGATGTTTCCTGCCAGTCCTGGGAATCAAACCAGTGACCTTTTGGTCACAAGCCCAAGTCCTTACCCTGTAGGCCACAGGCTGACATGTTTTATGCTCTCACATGTTTTTACCTCTTTACCATCATTTCTCACTTGAGTTTCTGAGCCATGTGATGCTTTTGCCTGTTTGGATCATTTGTATTATGACCTCTGTCTGCTATAACTCTGATATCACCTTGACTACATACTCCTGTTTGCCTTTATTCTTTGATAACATTGCTTGTTTTTGGATTATGCCTTTACCTTCCCTGCTGTATTCTGTTTGCCAGTGTTGGACCTGAGTTTGTCTGAATAAACTGCTGCTCTGCACATGCATCCAGATCCTTGGTCTGTTCATGACACTGCTTCAGTCTCAGGCAAGAGCTAAATGTCAGATGTTGTATATCTTCTAAGACATGTTTAATGGTATTAAAGTGATTTTGTTAGTTTAGCTTAGTTGTATTTATGGTACTTAACACTGTGGGATGAGCAAAAAAACAATTAGATATGTTGCTGATCAATGGATGAATGGCTATTCTTTTTTTATTAAAGACTTGATAAAATCCAAATAAAATGCCTCTTTCTTAAGCCAAATCTGTTTCTCAAGATCTTATAAAACGTGGCCTTGAAAACATTGCAGTTTCTTACATTACTCTTCAAGATTCAAGATTCATTTTTTTTGTCCCCCATCGTAGGGAATGGCTCGGGCTCCCACTCATGCTGCATCCATAGCCGTTCCACATACATAAAAGACAGGGTACGGCAGCTACAGAGAAAAACGAACATATCTAAGAACGCAATACTCAAAACATACAGTAAAAAGACAGAGAAAAACATACACTGATGCTAAATAGATAAAGCCAATGATGCCAAAAAAGTACAGAGAGGCGCTACAACTGGGAAGTGGTCATATTAATTCTATCCCTGTTATGTCTTTTTTTCTTTAGAATTAAAATAAGTATAAATAAAATGAATATAACTGCTATCAATACGACAAAAGAAATAGCGATCGGAAAGGAAGATGGTGTAGGTAATGGCTCTGTGTGCTTCAGCATCCACTGGTACTCCTCCTTCAGGTCCATTCTGTTCTCTAGCTCTGGGCCGATCAATTCCCGAATCTTCTCATAGCGCTTATTCAGCCATGTAATCTACAAAAACAACAGCAACAGGAGAGGACTGAAGTAAACCAGTAACAGGAGAGGACTGAAGTAAACCAGTAACAGGAGTACACTGAAGTAAACCAGTAACAGGGGAGGACTGAAGTGAACCAGTAACAGGGGAGGACTGAAGTGAACCAGTAACAGGAGTGGACTGAAGTAAACCAGTAACAGGAGTGGACTGAAGTGAAACAGTAACAGGAGAGGACTGTAATGAACCAGTAACAGGGGAGGACTGAAGTAAACCAGTAACAGGAGTGGACTGAAGTGAAACTGTAACAGGAGAGGACTGAAGTAAACCAGTAACAGGAGAGGACTGTAACGAATACAGTTAAACACTCTATGTCTGCACCAAGAGTGAACAAAATAAAATTAATTTCTTACTGGAACATGTTCTGTAGTGTAGTAATTAACACATAATGGATCACAAAGAGCAAATACATGTATAGATCATTGTAACTTGCTGCCAGAACCACCAAGTACAATATCATATCCTTTTTAAAATGCATATATGTATGTATGTGTACCTGGCCTACATGTTCTTATTCAGTTAAGAGAGCTAAGTCTTAGAAAATGAATGCTATTGACCAATGTTCAAAAAATCAGGGGGCCATTCATGAAGTTTTTGAGTAGAAAACTTCTGATTCATTGCCAAATAATAACTTTTGCTGATTACCTCTCTGCACTGATCCACTAATATGGGCTTAGGTTTATTTAGTGTTGAAGAGCATGTCAGATAACAAACTTTTTTATCGTGGCTGAAAAGCAAACAAACAAAAATCACTTCGCTCTTTTACTCCTAGTGCATTGTGTTACACGTGTTATCCAAAACAAATCAGAAATTGTAGAGGGGTGAAGACAGTGGTCATAGTTTTTTGGTAGTTACTCATCGTCAGGGGTGGACAGTGACGAAGTACATTTACATTTACTACATTTACTTTTACAGGGCACAGACTTGCAGATATGTTATACAGATATTGATCTGAGGACGGCTCTTGTGTGGGGCTTGTCAAAGGAAACCAGCACTCATTAGCACAGGGAATACAGAGAGTTCACAGATCTGCAGCATGGTGTCAGAACCACTCCACTGCTTATGGCTTATAACTATAAAATGTGTTTGTGCTTTTACCTGTTCTGTGTTTAAAAGGCTTTCGTTAATCAAATTCCTGTCATATGGAACCATTGTCACAATGTCGAAAGTCAAGCAATTGTTGCTACCATTCTGGAGAGGAGAAATAGAGAGAGGGAGACAGAGAGATAGAGAGAAAGAGAGTGAAAGAGAGAGACAGACAGAGAGGGAGGTTTGAAGTCGCTATATAGAGACTGTAAATATTTAATTATGTGCATGTCATAATCCAATCCTCTTTGTCTAGTCTACCTTCGTTGGAACAATGACAGCGATGTCCTCAATCCTAAGTCCAAAGTCATTTTCCTTGTAGTATCCAGGCTCTACATAGGATTATTTCAGACATCAAAATCTATTACACATTTTTAACACAATAAAGTATTTCTTTAAAATACAGTTTCATATAGTATGTAGTGCAGGACTGCTTCACAGAGAGCAGATCAAAGGAGGCAAAATTAGGTAAGCTAAGGGTGTGAGGAGAAAATTTAGTATTACAGATTAGAGCTACACCACCTGCTTTCAGTATAAATTCTACCCTCTGTAATGTATTAGATATGGTAGCACCATTAACTATAAAAACAGGCACTCAACACCTCAGGACCTTGGTTTAATAATGATACCCGCGCGCTGAAGCAGGTGTGTAGGAGATTGGAACAAAACTGGAGGTTTTCTGTCTTGCCTGGCACAACAGCCTGATAGATTATAAACACACTCTCTGCACAGCCAAATCCGCTTATTACTCAAAATTATTAATCTTAATACAAACAACCCCAGGTTCCTTTTTGATACAGTATCTAAACTTACCTAGAATCACTCCCCTCAATCTAGCCCTTTTACTGCAAACAATTTTGTTGAATTTTTGAAAGACTCAATTCGTGGTGATATTAAGATTAATTTATGAAATCAGGCTAGGAAGGAATGTCGCTCACGAATTAAGTCTACTTTTTGCAAGAAAAATTCAACAAAAACTGTAGATCGCCTAATCCAATATCCTACCAATAGAGATGAACATGCCTTCCTGAAAAGGGATGTTGTCGCTCCCAAAGCCGACTGGCGCTATGAAGAGGAAGAAGAGATCGTATCAACGCACAACGCAAATAAACAAACAGCAGCCAAACAAACTGTTTCCATTAAAGATTCTAAAAAGCACAAAACTTAAATGGGTGATACTTTTCTCTGAATTCTTATCATCAGTATCAAACCGGAAATAATGATCACTGCTGCTCATGATGCTCCTACTGTAATTGCTCTGTGTGTGTGCGCTGAAAGAATAGCAAAATGTCGACTTAAAATAAAAGCCAAAGGGTGTGTAGTCTCACCTTCATGGACGACTAAATAGTTTCCCAGTCCATGTCCTGTACCATGCTGGTACCTAAGATCCTTGCGAGCCTTTCTGTCCATGGCCACACCTTTAGAGTCCGTGGAAAGACGTGTTAGTTATTCTGTCAAGGCCACACACTCACACGCATACACGCACGCACGCACGCACACACACACACGCACACACACACGCACGCACACACACACGCACACACACACGCATACACATGCATACACGCATACACGCACGCACACACACACGCACGCACGCATACACATGCATACACACACGCACGCACGCACACACACACGCACCCACACACGCACGCACGCATACACATGCATACACGCACACGCACGTGCACACACACACACACACACAGAACCACAAACATAATAGGGAGTTTGTGAAAGAATAGAGAAGAACCTCTTGGAACATTTATGTATTGGACTGCTCTCCTTAATCAAATACCCACAGAACCAACAGAAATTAGGAAGGCAAGCTCTCTTGATCCTTTTAAAACCAAACTTAAGACTCATCTGTTTGCCCTAATTTATGGATAATGTCATTTTGATTTGGCCTTGTGTGGAGGCTCTCCTGCCATAGTTTAGTTTAGGCTCTGCCGGTTTAGCTGCTCCCCACAGGTCTCTCCTCTTTTCATTCTCCTCTTACTCTCTGCTCACGATCGGATTGTTCTTTCTGTACCTAACCCATTCTCCTCTGTCTGTGTGGGTGGTGTGCGCGTGTCTCGCTCCACCCTTAGGTGGACCACTGATTGTCCCCGTGCCGTGCTGTCCCCAGCCTGCTCGCCCCGCGTGTGGCCCCTGCTCCTCCTGCGCCTCTCACGGCCACGAGCTCGCTCCATTAATGCATTTCTATTCTTTGCTTACTCTCCTTTTTTCTGATACCCCAATACTGTTTTTCTTTTATCTTCTGCATGTTTGTGTCTCATATGTTGTGGCTACCCTCCTCGCAGGTCCCCCCTCCCAGCCCCCGGCTTATTCATCCCTCACTGTCATCATCATCATCATCATCATCATCATCATCATCATCCCCCTTGTCCTGGTGGCTGTGGTGGTTCCATGGCTGGGCCCTTCCTGTGCTGCTGTGCCACTGTCTCCTGCTTCACTGGAGCCCACCTGCTGCTTCTGTTATCTTCATTTTGTCTGCTGGTTTCTCCCCTGATCTGCATCATATCTGCACTGTTACTGTTAATAGGTTGGCACCTATTGCACACCTGTCTGGCTATGAAGGGGTCTCCTCTCTCTGTGGTCCTTCTAAAGATTTCTCCCATTTTTTCCCTGTAACAGTCAGGGGTCCTGCATTTGTTTGCTGTAAACCTGTAGGCATTTAAAGTCTTCTGAGACTGTTAACAGCGATAGTGAGCTCTAAATAGACTTGAAATTGAACTTGAACTTGAAATACATTAAGATCTCTTGATTCTGATTTTGTGACTTGGAGTGTGCGTGCATGTTTGACTGAGTATGTGTGTTTGACTCAATTAAGGAAAGAGCTGGTCAAAATCTTGCCATTTGTGCCTGCAGAAAAGTTGTTTCTGGAAATGTTGATGATTGCCATGAGCACTCGAGTGTAGGCCTCCTGTATAGTTAAAAACAGATAGAGAGTTAATTCCACACTATCTTTCTTCATTTTTTTTTTTTTAATAAGAATTGAAGGGTCCCTCAGGCTCCCCAGACCCTCCATACCTTCTGAGATAGAGTTGGATCTCCCCAGTGAACAGTACGAGTGATATCAGTTGTCCCACTGCTGTGAAAAAAGAGAGACAATTTTTTTTTTCAGGTTCAGAAAAGGGCGTAGTTACAGTACAGCCCCGTTATTGAAAGACACAGAAGAAGGATCTCTCGGTACTCACAGATATTGACCACCTGAGTCAATAAAATAGATCTCATTCACTGTCAGCGTCCTTGCGGTCCTGTTTGACGGCCTGTAATAGAAATGATGGAGAACATGCCATGGTACAACATTACTCACCTTCTTAAAACAAACTGTAAAAGGAGGGAGAAAAGAAAGGTGGGCGAGAGGGGTAGGCATGAGGGGAAAAGAGAAGAGAAAACTAGAGAACAGGGAGGTGAAATGGATGGATGTGTGTTTTTTACTTGTAGTGGGGGAGGGCAGAGTTGGGTCCACTTGCAGAGGTGGTTTTAAAACTGGGCCCTCTGTTGTGCTCCTGTTGACTGCAGAGAGGAGGCAGAGGACACAGTTATGAAAATCAGTAGGCAGAATCTGGAAGTACAGATGTTACTCCCATCTGAGTAGGAGTGTTTTTGTGTGTGTGTGAGTGTGTGTGTGTGTGCGTGTGTGTGTGCGTGTGTGTGTGTGTGTGCGTGTGTGTGTACATGTTTTTGTATCTTTCTGGGGACCAAAAGTCCCTAGTGAGATAGCATAATCTGACAAAAAGTGCCTGGTGGGAATCAAATGCTGGCCCTCACTAGGACAACAACGTTTTTCTAAACTATATTGTTGTTATCGCAAAAACAAAAAGGGTCAAAACATTTGTTTGGTGATGGTTAAGGTTAGGGTTAGGGTTAGGGATAGGGTTAGTTACAGGATAATGGGAGTCAATGGGAAGTCCCCACAAGGATATCAAAACAAATTTGTGTGTGTCCGTGTGTGTGTGTGTGTGTGTGTGTGTGTGTGTGTGTGTGTGTGTGTGTGTGTGTGTCCGTGTGTGTGTGTGTGTGTGTGTGTGTGTGTGTGTATGTGTGTGTGTGTGTGTGTGTGTGTGTGTGTGTGTGTGTGTGTGTGTGTGTGTGTGTGTTAGCGATACTATGAGTATTCTGCACCGGCGACACTGGTCGATATAATTCGCTGCAGTAAGTTCAGTTACTGTTCCCTTAGGGACGTTCTTCTCCAGCCACACCAAGAGCTGAATGACCGCAACCGCATCCTTCACCTACAGCGAAACAGACACTTCAGTCAGACTCCTGGGTAGTTCTCCATCATACAAGAATGCTTGTAGGTATGACGACAACAACAGTCGGCACTAAAATGATTGATCTGGGACTTTGCTTAGAGGACAAATAAGTAGCTGATTGGTCAAGATCCAGAGTGACCAGGGCTCTATTCATGATGCGCATCAAAAGCATAAGTTTATTGCAAAATGTCAGTTCAGTCAGATCAAACAACGCAGTATCTTGCCTTTTTTCATATTTTGTGCTTGTACGTATGACTGTTTTAGATTAAGATGAATTACACAATACTGATGATAAAGTCTAGATGTAATAGTTTACTGGTACAGAGAAAAAATTCACCAATGTTATATGAACCATAAGGGTGCATCCCAGAGTTAATTTGGGTCCGGCAAACATAGTGTGTGTCTGCTGCTTTGGCTGTACTGCACAGATCATTGATGTAGTGTACTAAGCTATGGGTCAGGATGTAAACAGATGGAGGTACACATATATGTGTGGAGCAGCATGACTGGCACTAATAAAACATTTGATTGGTCCTGTGCTAGAGCATCTAGAGTCTGCCTTAATGGAAATATGAAACAGCGCTTAGTCACACAGTGCTAGAATTGGGCTACATGGAGATGGAACAGATGTGTGAGGTTTATAGCCATGTTGTGACATGGAGGGAGCATGTCTCTCTTTGCTTACATGAGTAATTCTGAGGGCCTCCTGCTCTCTCGGGTTCTTTACTGCTTTAGTGATCATCACTGGAGAATAATCAGTGGTCAGTCATTTTTCCTTTAAGAGAAAAAACACAAGTTCATAGAGATATCATTTAGTTTTACAAGGATGTACACACATCAAGTAAGTAATGTAGAGGGCTCAATTACAGATTGTTGAAGAATAGTGATTAAATTCAAAAATGAAAATCAAATTGGCTGAAAGAATACTAGTTGTCTCTGAAAAGAGAAACAAACGGAAAAAAAAAGTAGCCAAATATATAGCTATGGAGTCTGGACTGACCTCGGGAATAAGGTCATACAAGGCCTTGTTGGTGTATTTTGTGCTGACCATCACCTTCACACCTGTTCTGTTGAAATACTCAGGCAGTTTGGAGCGAACGCTGTCGTACTCAAATAATTGCACACATTGTGAAGATGTACAGGATGAATTCAAATACTCCTTCAACTCATTTGTTACCCTGGAAATGTTCACAAAGAGCCTGGAAAGCAAGAGAGAGAGAGAGACAGAGAGAGATGAAAGGAGGTGGATGTCTTCTCTTGACACACAACCTTCTTCAGAGATGCTCCTTAGACACAGACCTGGCATGGTTTGTGCTTTGTGTGTTGAAACCCAGACTTACCAGATCTGGTCCAGTGACAGCAGAGTGTAGGAGAAGAATAATGAGCTGTAAGGGATGTCATTACCACGCAGATTAAACATCCCTGGAAGAACAGACAGCACTTTAGTCAGCAGCGTAAATGCCCCCTGACAGATCACAGCAACTCACCTCCAGCTAACCTGTTAACATGAACCAGTTATTAAATGCAGTACATGCACTCCCCACAAGGGGTCAGTGTTGATACATTAACCTTTAAACTGAAAAGCAGATCTATTTCTGCTCAGTGTTGAATCTTATGTTGTCCCAAAGGTTCACTTGAGCCCCCAGAGGTTAGCTTCAGTCCTATCGCGCACTTGTACCCGCATCAAACACGTGACGTGTGCTTGAAATGAATTTTGTGATCATTTGTGAGAGCCTTACATGCAGTTTCATCCAGTGCAGAGAGCAAAACTGCTGTGGGTTTGCTGGCATCGTGTCTCATTTGACGTCGTATCTCTTCAACCTTTGACTGCCAGGATCGACCTGTTCACACGAATACATACGCATAAACACAACCGCCAAAATGGCCTCACCATATCTCCATTTTCCAAACTGACTAATACATCTCTGGCATAGAAAACACTGGACAATTTATCCATGAATTTACTGTCAAATACCCTGTCGTCTATTTAGCAGACGCTTTTAGCCAAAGCGACTTACAGTTAGTGCATCAGTCAGATCCTATTACCTCATAAACAGAGATCACAATAAGGCTGTACATTAATTACCCTTCGTATTAATAATAGCGTCTGCTAAATGAGGAAATGCAATGTAATATAGCTCCTGATTTATGGAGATATTTTTGGTAAGCATGTGCTCTTTGGCACTGTTTGCAGGTTGTTGTTTTTTTCTGCTGTGCAACAACAGTTTGTTTGACGTGGCGCACAGACCGATGAATTCATCAGGCAAACGAAAGAGCTTCTCCGGAGAGAGACACGGACGATCCCTCCATATTTCATCCATCTCCACCAGGTTGTGGAGGATGGGCGTCAGTGACAGGTTTGCTGGAGCCAGGTTATTGTGGTAGTCCTCGGACGTGTCTGTGACGATGAAAACGTTTATTCGATTAGAAGACAGATGTCAGAGAATGAGCCTTAGACTGCTTTTGTTGTCATTTCCACATATACATAACTCATACATACAGGGGAATGAGATTGCCTTGTATACACAAGGGCCACCGTGCCACATAAAACAAATAACAAATAAATACCACATAAAACAATAAATAATGCACAATAAATACTGAGGGAAGAAAAAAAATTGAGTAATAAATATGACAACAGAAAGTACTGAGTAGAAACAGAAAGTACTGAGTAAAAACAGAAAGTACTGAGTAAAAACAGAAAGTACTGGGTAAAAACAGAAAGTACTGAGTAAAAACAGAAAGTACTGGGTAAAAACAGAAAGTACTGAGTAAAAACAGAAAATACTGAGTAAAAACAGAAAGTACTGAGTAAAAACAGAAAGTACTGTGTAAAAACAGAAAGTACTGAGTAAAGACAGAAAGTACTGAGTAAAGACAGAAAGTACTGAGTAAAAACAGAAAGTACTGAGTAAAAACAGAAAGTACTGTGTAAAAACAGAAAGTACTGAGTAGAAACAGAAAGAAAGTACTGGGTAAAGACTAAATCATAGTTAAATAAATCCCTCTGAATACCATGGCTTATGTTAAATACGTGATTCGTTCATTGCATTTTGTTGGTCTGTGACAGGCACTGAAAAGTGCATTTGCTGAATGTTGTGTGAGTAAGGGCCATTTTGTGTTAACAGTATGTAACTGATGAGTCCGCACAAACCACAACAGGTAAACATAGGAAGGTTTCTTTGGAGATGGAACGACTGAGTTCTATAGGGCTTATAATTTGACTTGAAACTGATAGTTTTAGATTCACTTCATTTGGAGAAAAGTAAGAGTAACTGAATGGAATGAAATGTAACAAACATATCAGTAATAGAAATTATTGATAAATAATATGATATATACAATAAATGATATATACAATTTTCCATTTTACACGTACAATATAACACATGCACTTAACCCTGTTTGTGTGTGTGTGTGTGTGTGTGTGTGTTTGTGTGTGTTTGCACCATTTCACAATATGTGTAACCTGACTTGATCAATTTAATGTGCGTGTCCAGCTGTACCTGTTGAGTATTTCTCATGCAGAATTTATTAGCTATTGTAGAAATTGTGTTTGTCAAAAACAGGGTTTGTATGGTTCTGACTGGAAACAGTGATAGGCTATGAGTCAGTTGTCTGTGTCATAAACACGCACACAGTTTCAAGCTATGGATGCCACATCTTAGCATTGCGAGGCTCACATGTAACAGCCGTAGGACTCGTTGCCATTCTGCACAGCTATCCTGAGGTAACACTCATGCCTAACAGATTATTGTTGAGTCCTTTGCTCAATTCTTAACCCTCCTGTTGTCTTAGGGTCATAGAAATTCACACACACTCACAGAAGTATTCATACCTGAACTGGACTGCTTAGATGCAGCCTCCACATATCTGTGTTAACTGGACCCTGGTCCGTAGAAAGCTACCTTGTCGTATTCCTTGTTTTGATTATGTTATAGTGATTTAGAACACAGGAGATGAATGTGTGTGGAAAGACATACTCACTAAAAGAGAAAAGAAAGGGACTGAAGCCAATCCGACCCCCCCCCCCCCCCCCCCCCCCACACACACTTCCCCGCCCCTCCACAGAGACCTCTTTTTTCAGCCAATTGCTTATGTCCTGAACGGAATCTGTATTACAGAGAGAGAGTTACCGTCAGACCAGTCTACCCTCAGCACAAACCAACAGACTCTATGGAGGTTTATGACAGTGATTAATCAACACTAATGAATTATGAGTATTCTGGAGATTAGGGAAATCAGTGCTCCTTCAACTCATTTGTTACCCTGGAAATATGCACAAAGAGCCTGGAAAGCAAGAGAGAGAGAGAGAGGGAGAGACAGACAGACAGACAGACAGACAGACAGAGATAGAGACCTGAAGATTGTGATGAACAGTTTTCTGTGTTCTCTGTTTTACACAGCTGCCGCTGATCAGCACCTTCCCTCTTTCTCTCCTGTTAGACACAAGTCGTCAGCTGTGATGGCTGGACCGTCAGACTTTCTATCATATGCCTTTATTCACTGGTTCTATACTCTAACTGTGTGAGCCTATAATCACTGGTCTTTCTAACAGCTTCTATTCTCTAACTGTGTGAGCCTATAATCACTGGTCTTTCTAACAGGTTCTATTCTCTAACCCTGTGAGCCTGTGGTCACTGGTCTTTCTAACAGCTTCTGTTCTTTAACTGTGTGAGCCTATAATCACTGGTCTTTCTAACAGGTTCTATTCTCGGTTGCCAGCGGACTTCTTTTTAACTCTTGGAATGACTAATAATCCAGAATGTTGAGAGCGCAGGGTGTGAGGTGGGTTATAGGGTGTAATTAAGTCAGACAGGTAGGAAGGCACAAACCCATGTAAAATTTTATATGTTAATAAGAGGTCCTTAAAATCTGCCCTTGCATGAATTGGGATCCAATGAAGGGAAGCCAGGATAGGGCTAATGTGATCAAACTTCTTTGTTCGGGTCAGAATTCTAGCAGCAGCATTCTGGACCAGCTGAAGACTACAGGTACTAGAGGCAGGCAGGCCAGAGTAAAGAACATTGCAGTAATCGAGGCGAGACGTGACGAAGGCGTGAACAATGGTTTCTGCATCAGCCATACTAAGAAAGGGCCTAATTTTAGCAATGTTACGGAGGTGATAAAAGGCAGTTTTGGTTGTGTTCTTGATATGAGTGACTAGCGAGAGACTAGAGTCAAAAATCACACCAAGGTTCTTAGCTGAGGAGTTTTGAGAGATGATGCAGTTGTCAAAATTTAGGGTAAGGTTAAGAATCAGTAAGCTTCTGAATTTATTCTTAGAAACTGGCATTATTAAAGACTGGTTATTTCTCATCTGAATCCTGTGCAACTCTGACCTCAGCATGTTACTGTTAATGAGTGGGCCAGTAATCATGTAAATTCACTGCTGAGTTAGGATGCCATATTAGAGAAGGTTATGACAAATTCAAGATTCAAGCTTCAAGAGTTTTATTGTCATGTGCACAGCAAAACAGGCAGTTACACTGTACAATTCTTACTTTGCTAATCCTCCATTACCAGACAAGTATGAATAAAAAACAATATAAAAATAAAAATCTTATAAGGAGGACAAAAGACAAAACAAAACAATGATCTTAGGGTGAATTTTATAACGATCAAAGCCTTATGATACGTTTGGGAAACTCACCCATGAATAATTGACCAGGAGTACAGTGACCATTCTAAATATTTAAACAAAATGAATTAAATTAAATCTCTTTGTTCCAACATGCTTATTGACTATTATTTCTTTTTCGAAGCCTGTGTAACGGTGGCCACAGCTCTAAAGTCAGTAAACTCCCCTCTGAGAGAACTGGATCTCAGCTCCAATAACATTACAAAACCTGACATATTCAGGAGAGACCCTCCTTTGTACTTGACTGATAAGTCCACACTCTGAAGTACATAAACTGACATGAGTTTGTGTGTGTGTGTGTGTGTGTGTGTCTCAGCGTTGCTCAGCTATCCAGTGTGAACAGTTGACTCATACCTGAAGATTGTGACGAACAGTTTTCTTTGTTCTCCGTTTTACACAGCTGCCGCTGATCAGCACCTTCCCTCTTTCTCTCCTGTTAGACACAAGTCGTCAGCTGTGATGGCTGGACCGTCAGACTTTCTATCATATGCCTTTATTCACTGGTTCTATACTCTAACTGTGTGAGACTATAATCACTGGTCTTTCTAACAGCTTCTATTCTCTAACTGTGTGAGCCTATAATCACTGGTCTTTCTAACAGGTTCTATTCTTTAACCGTGTGAGCCTGTGGTCACTGGTCTTTCTAACAGGTTCTATTCTCTAACTGTGTGAGCCTGGCCTCACTTCTGCTTCACTTAGATCCTCAGAGAACAGCAACACACGCTGACTAGTCACATCAGTTTCAGTGTTTAAACACATTCTACAGTTATGGCTGTTGCTGTTGTGTGGACGGCAGACCTGTGAGCTCAGCTGTTAAAAATGTTAAGATAAAAACATAAAATTAATCTTGTTTTTTTTCTCCTAGGGAATTTGTCTCTATTAATTCTCCAAAATGCATTGTTAGAAAGAACCTGTTCAGTATCCAATAATTTCTGAACCTTTAGTTTTCATAAATTATGTAGGTTTCCCTGGACGAGGAGCCTTTTTGTCGTTGTTTTTGTTTTTTGTTTGTTTTTGATGAACAGATTCAAATGGAAAGGTCTCTCAGAGAGACTTCACGTGTCTAACTGAAAAACAAAGCATTTTATTTAGTGAATTATCTGGAGGTATAATTGATTTGGCATGGTCTAAATGAGTCAGATGTGTTTTATCTTCCCTTCACAGTAGTTGTTGATGTTGTTTTGGTTTCTTGTGCTGTCATGAGTATGAATATGGGTTTGGACAAGTTTCTCTGCTCTGATTCTGTTGAATATTAGCAGTGTAGTTTTTACCAGATATGACAGTGTATCTCTTATCTCACAACCATTAATCATGATCTCCCCCGTACCCGCTTACTGCTTCAGTTTGTATTACACTCATTTGTTCTTGTTTGTTTGTTTGCTTTGTATGGGAAGTTGCACAAAAACACACATATGTTTTAATACAGTTATTTATTGTACTTCATAAATTCTGACAACATTACTGTGTACACTGTGTATTAAGTTAAAAAGTACTGTGGCACCGTATTGGATTAAAAACTATTGCATTAAAAAGTTTGATATACATGTATATTGGTATACATTCATTCACAGAGTATAACATTCTTAAACAAATTATTACATTTGGGCCCTCACTATTTAAGCACGAGACCTCAATGACAGCGACACATATTAAATGTTATGTGTAATTTGCTGCTGTGAAACAAGATGTTATTAGTAGATTTGATTTTTACAGCTATACGTCTTTATAAGTTGTTTTTTTAAACAGTTTGATACATGTTTTTAATTGGACCTCGTCATATTTATTATGAGTGAAGTCCTGTCTCAGTCCCAGGCCTCAGTGTAAGCTTTGAGATAATCGTATCCATTGTCCATGAAAAATCGTGCTTGAACTCCAGGCTTCAAGGAAAAATCTGACTCATACTTGTAAATGTTGTAATGTTTGTTAGAATCTGAATCTGAACTCGTAAACTTTACAACCCATTGGTAAGTTATAGGATACTGATTGCAATCATAGTTATGTGCATACAGTCCCACCCATGAATTAGCAAATGTATATTTCCACTCAGTCCAAGACTTTTTAATGTACAGTCGAAGACAGGCATATCCATCTTTGGTATAGAGCTGTAGGCTAGCATCATGGTCTGGTATTTCAGTAGGGATCTTTCCATTGGCTTCATCAAACTTAGGACCATCCCTTACAGTTTTCCAATACAAATCTTGCCAAAGCCTTAGAGAAACTTGAAGGCCAGGATTAAGATATATATTTGTGTCTTTGCTTCCTGTTGTTTTGCCACTGAGTTTGTGACAATTTGAATCAGTTCCAGATGATATGAGACACACGTAACCATCCTGATCAATAATATTCTTTGGCACATTACTCCATGTCATTTTTGCATATCCATTATCTGTAGTTTTTACCTTTAGCTGCACATCACTGCCCACATCACATTGTGTATGAGCATCTTCAATTGCTCTTTTGCGAAGTTCTGAATGTTGTGGACAAGGTCTATCAGTGCACCTATTTTGCAAGTCATAACCTGTCAAAACCAAAAATAATGCAAGACCTTCATCATTACATCTGTTTTGAGCGTTGTCAAAAATGTCTGTTGTCTGTGGACACAGATGTGTTGGAGACTGAGCAAATCGCTGAATCTGTGCTATGAGTATGTTATCAATCCGAAATGTATAGCTTGTGTCATAAACACTCCCTTCAGAAAAATTTTCATAATGTTGTGTAATGTAGACTGCTTCTGCTATGGTTGGATTGTTTCTTGACACCCTGATTATGATTCTGTCCCGATTTTGCCCAACATAGTGAAACATGGCAACATATTGAGGGAACTGGTTGCTGACATCGAGTTCATTTAGGTTGCCCACATGGTAGTATGCTTTGCTTTCGTCCTTAACTATTGGAGGAAAGATTCCTTCATAATTCCTATAGGGTTTAAATCCATAGGGATGGTTCCTGTTGCTGGGATCAAAATTCAGTTGAAACCTCCTGTTTTGATTAAGGCTACCGCTGTTAGCAAACCAGTACAAAAGCTGGAGACCATATCGTTCACCTCCCTTTGCATAATCAGTTTCTTTTAGGTCATTTAAATTGGATAAGGTTTCAATGGCTCTGAAACTGCTTTTCTTTGCAGCACTAACCAGTGTGAGACAGAGTAAAAAGCAGCAAAGAAATCTTTTCCATTCCATAATGTTCCTGGGAGAAAAACAGAATGGAACACTTAGTTTATGAGGTTGATCCTGTCATCAGTTAATGTTGTCAAGAGTGAAAAAGAAAAGCAAACACATCCATACCTGTCTCTTGAGCCGAGTCAACCTCTTGAAAAATATCCACAATTTGATAAGGGTTGAGAATTTAGACGACTTCACCTGGAGGTGACTTCCTTTATATGCCACATGCTTGGTACATGCTTAGTAACTGTTGTACTGACATCTGCTAACAGAATTAGTTAATGATTATTTAATGTAATGGGAGCATGTTGGCACGTTCAAAAAGGTAAACAACCTCAGTTATTCCTGCCTAGCCAACATTTTAAATAGATTACTTTTGGAAAGATTTCTTGTCATACACTATTAAGTCAACATGATTTCTACTCACTGTTTTCAAACCATTCTGTATGATTTAGAAGAATATTCACTTCAATAATTAATTAAAACATACAAGAACATCATTTACATAGTGAAATCTTTGCTGCCTAAAACAACACTGAAAATGCTGGGTTGTAAATTTTGATTTGGGGTTGTGCACACATTTGCCCCAGTTAAATCATTGTTCAGATGTCTAAGTATTACAGGAGAGTATACATAAGAATAGTTTTGAATTGTTCTACTGTCACCATTTAGCTTTGCTCTGGTTGGCCCGTGCTGAACTTTAGCACAGCAGGCCTCAGCCTTAGGTGCTGATGTGAAATCCTGCTCAGTAAACTGTCTTTACTTGCCAGTTGTTTTTGTTGATGATCAACTGGTGCAAATAGCTCAGTCCAAAAAAAAAAAAAAAAAAAAAAAATCACCTCTGCAAATATGACCTTTACCTCATGATCACACATTGACTGGAAATGTAGACGATCAGGGATTATTTCAGGCCAATGACATTAAAAATAAATAAAAACACAACTCATGAAAAAGAATGGACAAGCTACAACACTTGGCTATATCAGTATGGGTATGGACAGAGACACTTTAATACATGTACAGTAGAGCATAAGGAGAGGCCTGCAGAGCTGTGGACATTCCGTACATACCCTTGTCAAATTATCACATAACATATTCTTTGTAACTTCAGGGTGCATAAATGCCACATGGAATAACAACATCAAGGATTAAAGTAATCAGCACCCAAAATTATTTGTTACAACTCCAAAATTTTACAGATTCTTTTATTCAACATATCAAGTCAGAACAAGCATGTACTGTGTGTGTGTGTGTGTGTGTGTGTGTGTGTGTGTGTGTGTGGGTGGGTGTGTTTGTGTGTGGGTGTTTGTTTTTTGTATCTTAGTGGGGTCATCTGGTCTTCTCTAAGCCATTCTTCTGTATGGAGACTGCGTTGTGCATTGGCTGTTGACAGAGGTCCACCAGCAACCTTTGAAGCCTTGTGTCTGTTTTTCCACAACAAATGTCTTTTACGTTTTCACCAGTAGCAGCCCTTTGTCCTTTCTCTGCTGAACAATGTTAATGTCTGGTCTATCAGGGCCAAGCTGCTTAATTACTAACTTGTCTTGTGATTATAGTCATTCAAATTTTTTTTTTTTCAAAAAATAAGCTCTGCACTGTCAGACATAGCAGGTGCCGCAATGCTGATTGCCGTTTCTGTAGTACTCTGAAAGTGCGGACTAACTCAAGAAAACGGTAGAGGGCTGCAGAGTAGGGCAGCTTCATTGCTGCCCAAATGAACCTCTATTGGTGCCTCTTGCAGTTTCCATCTTTGACCACAATAAGTGCTACAATGAATCTGCCAGCGGGGCACTGAGGTCTCCTGCCCCAATAGTGCGTGATGAACTAAATTGAGACCGAATCACTGAAATGACAGTTTTAACTTTCAGAGATCAAAAGTTGTTGACTAGTTTGATTCTGTGATTGCACAGAAACTTGGTAATATTTATTTCAATGTAAATTATGATGTATTAATGTGGTAAAATAGTTTATGAGTAGGAAGCAGGATGATTTTTTTAGTGGGGCTCTGCCCCACCTGGCCATATGAGCGGGCCGTGCCTGGTTTTTGGTGAAAAAAAAAGATCTGAAAGGATTAAGTCAGGGCTGTTGTGATGACTTCGTCTCCTCATCCAGTCTACTAATCACCAGCCTGTCTCATCATCCTCTACACCTGTTCTCACTTGTTTCTTCCTGATTTCTCAGTGTATTTATACCCTTTGGTTGTTTCATCCAGTCAGTGCGAAGTCAACACTCTGCCATGTGTATTCTGAGCGCTTGTTTGTCCGACGGTTCGCTATTCCTAGTCTGTTCCCATTTGATTCTGTGTTTCAGTTTGTGTGTATCATGTTGTAGTTCAAAGTTACTGACTTATATTAAAAACTCTGCACTTGTCTCCAGCTGTCCATTGTTATTCTGACAGCTGTAAAGCGGGCAGGGCAGCACCGTGGTAAAAAATTAAATCAAATCTCCTTACTTCAGCAGGCTTATTTACTATTATTCCTTATCCGAATTCTGTGTAACAAATGGCCTCAGCTCTCTAGTCAGTGAACTCAACCCTGAGAGAACTGAATCTCAGATCCAATAACCTGACAGATTCTGGGATAAAGCTGCTCTGTACTTGACAGACAAGTCTAAACTCTCAAGTGCATAAACTGACATGAGTGTGTGTGTGTGTGTGTGTGTGTGTGTGTGTGTGTGTGGACATGCTTGCTTGGCACGTGTCTCAGCATTGCTCAGCTATCCAGTGTGGACAGTTCACCCATACCTGAAGATTGTGATGAACAGTTTTCTGTGTTCTCCGTTTTACACAACTGCCACTAATCAGTACTTTTCCTCTTTCTCTCCTGTTAGAAAAGAGTCATCAGCTGTGATGGCTGGACCGTCAGACTTTCTGTCGAATGTCCTTGTTTACTGGATCTGCTCTTCTACTGTGTGAGCCTGGCCTCACATACTGGGAGCACGTTGGCACGTTCAAACAGACAGACAGTGTCAGTATCTTGTATTCCTGCCTAGCCAACATTTTAAATTGTTTAAATAGTTAGTGCTATATTTTTGGAAAGATTTTTTTTATATACACTGTCGTGCTGTACACTCACTCACCCACTCTCTAAGCCACTTACCTTAATTAGGCTATCCCAGCATTCATTGAGCAAAAGGTGGGGAAACATCCTGAACGGGTCACCAGGCCAATGCAGGGCAGACAGACAAACACATTCACACCTAGTGTCTCCAATTCACCTGTCTTGCATGTCTTTGCACTGTGGGTGGAAACTGGAGTTCCCAGAGGAAACCCATAAAGGGAACATGCAAACTCAGCCCAGAAAGGACCCCGGCCACCCGGCCAGGAATCAAACCCGAGACTTCCTTGCTCTGAGGCAACAGTGCTGAAAACCCACTGCACCACCATGCGCCCCTTGAACTGTCCAGTCGACATGATTTTTACTCACTGTTTCCAAACCATTCTGCATAACTTAGCTCCATAATTCATTAGCTCCATAATTCATTATTTTAATAATAAAATTATTTTCCTGTACATCATTTACATTGGAAAACCAGTGAAATCTTTGCTGCCTAAAACAACACTGAAAATGCTGGGTTGTAAATTTTGATTTGGGGTTATGCACACATTTGCCCCAGTTAAATCATTGTTCAGATGTCTAAGTATTACAGGAGAGTATACATAAGAATAGTTTTGAATTGTTCTACTGTCACCATTTAGCTTTGCTCTGGTTGGCCCGTGCTGAACTTTAGCACAGCAGGCCTCAGCCTTAGGTGCTGATGTGAAATCCTGCTCAGTAAACTGTCTTTACTTGCCAGTTGTTTTTGTTGATGATCAACTGGTGCAAATAGCTCAGTCCAAAAAAAAAAAAAAAAAAAAAAAATCACCTCTGCAAATATGACCTTTACCTCATGATCACACATTGACTGGAAATGTAGACGATCAGGGATTATTTCAGGCCAATGACATTAAAAATAAATAAAAATACTGAATGGACAAGCCACAATGCGTATGAACATTTGTATGGACAGACACTTTAACATGTATGTGTTACACACTGTGATGATTTGACATACATATCTTTGTCAAATCATCGCATACCTTATTCTTTGTAAATTCATTGTGCATAAATGCCACATGGAATAACAATGTGTGTGTGTGCGCGTGTGTCTTAATATCGCTGAGCTATCTGGTGTGAACAATTCACTAATACCTGAGGCTTGTAATGAACAGTTCTATGCTTTGTTTTACTCAGCTGCCACTGATCAGCACTTTTCCTCATGAGAATGTGATGGAGATTACGATTAGTGGTATGTGGCGTATTAGGCACTCTAACCCAGCAGTCCTAGAGCAAAATAGTGTAGAGAGAACACTCTGACTGCCACACCCTCACTGCTAACTCTTATCAGTGTTCATCTTCTTATGAACACTAATAATTGGACCATTGAACTCACTGACCAATCATGACTCATAGCTTGTTTGTTCTCACCAACTCTGTCTGTTTAAACTGCATCTTTTTCTCTTTAACAGTGCAAGTAGGGGTGAGCAGATGAAGCCTTGTGAAGCGTTTGAGGCTTCTTCCTGATTGGGCCGAAAAAGATACAAGGCTTCGAAGCAGCTTCAGACAGCACAGTGACATCTGGTGGTTTGCAGAAATTATAGCAGCCATAAACTCGAGACTGCGGGGGGAGAATGCATACAACGCCTCATTGATTTGAGTTTCGACACGATGTGTACACCTAAAGCCTAAGAACGCTATGTCTGTTCATTTGGATCTTCTAGTAACCACTGGTCACTCATTAAAGCGCTGCCAGAAACGTATATGATAGTGTCTCAAATTACCACAATATAACTGTTCCCTCAAAAATATCATATTATTAATGGAGAGCATGTTATGATAGCACACCAAGATTATGTGCATCCTATGCTTCATTTAGCTTACAATTTGTCAAGATGTTCCTAAATTAACAGTTTTTGCTATGCCCGTTTTTCAGTTGAGGGAATCTCGATTTCAAAACAAAGAATAAAAACCAATAAAGTCAACAACAACTACTGTTATGTGTTTCAAAAGTCCTAACGCTAAAGAAATAGTATTTGTTGGTGGCTAACAGATCGAAATGTTCACACACTCGCAATCACCTTTCTCCATATTTTATATCTCAGTATCTCTCGGCTCACTATTACTTTCTGGGGTACGGGACAGCGCCAAACCTTCGAATTGGCCAAACCCTTCCTGGTGTTTCAGACGTCATCATTCATGTGGTAATAGCAATTTGATACAAGCTTCGACAAGGTGTTTTGAAACAGTACACTTTGTGAAAGTGAAGCAGGCTTCGGAGCTTCAGCATCGAACATTCCATCTCTAATTGCAAGGTTTCTCACTTGAGTCTCTGAGGCATGTGATGCTTTTGCCTGTTTGGATCTGTTGTATTATGACCTCTGTCTGCTTAACTCTGATATCACCTTGACTCCCTTACTCCTGTTTGCCTTTATTCTTTGATAATGTTGCTTGTTTTTGGAGTCTGCCTTTGCCTTGCCCACTGTACTCTGTTTCACAGTGTTAGGCCTGAGTTTGTCTGAATAAACCGCTGCTCTGCACATGCATCCAGATCTTTGGTCTGATCATGACACTGCTTCAGTCTCAGGTAAGAGGTAAATGTCAGATGGCATTAAAGTGATTTTGTTAGTTTAGCTTAGTTGTATTTATAACACTTAACAGTGTGGGATGCTCTCATTATCTATGGGCGTCAAGGTCAAAGGCCCTTGGCTGCATGGGTATATCTGTGTGTGTGTGAGACATTGCAGTCTAGTCTTCCACCATCAAGACTCTGTCTGGGTGCCTCTGATGACATCCTCTCTGCTTTTGCTGTATACTCTACCTTTTGTTCAATAAAGACAAAAGAGCTACCTCAAGTCATCGTCGTGCCTGTTTATTATTTTCAACACTTTTAAAAACATTGATGCCCAACACTGTTACATCTTTCTTACTTTAGAATGAAAATAAGTTTAAATGAAATGAATATAACTAGTATCAATATAACGAAAGAAAAAGCGATCCGAAAGTAAGGTGGATTAGGTAGTGTAGGTAATGGCTCTGTGTGCTTCAGCATCCACTTGTACTCTTCCTTCAGGTCCATTCTGTTCTCTAGCTCTGGGCCGATCAATTCCCGAATCTTCTCATAGCGCTTATTCAGCCATGTAATCTACAAAAACAACAGCAACAGGAGAGGACTGAAGTAAACCAGTAACAGGAGAGGACTGAAGTAAACCAGTAACAGGAGTGGACTGAAGTAAACCAGTAACAGGAGTGGACTGAAGTGAACCAGTAACAGGAGAGGACTGAAGTCAACCAGTAACAGGAGTGGACTGAAGTAAACCAGTAACAGGAGAGGACTGAAGTGAACCAGTAACAGGAGTGGACTGAAGTCAACCAGTAACAGGAGTGGACTGAAGTAAACCAGTAACAGGAGAGGACTGAAGTCAACCAGTAACAGGTTTGGACTGAAGTAAACCAGTAACAGGTTTGGACTGAAGTGAAACAGTAACAGGAGAGGACTGCAATGAACTAGTAACAGGGGAGGACTGAAGTTTAATATTGGCTTAGGTTTATTTAGTGCTGAAGAGCATGTCAGATAACAAACGTTTTACTGCGGCTTAAAAGCAAGCAAACAAAAAACACTCCGCTCTTTTACTCCTAGTGCATTGTATTACACGTGTTATTTAAAACAAATCAGTAATAGTGGAGGGGTGAAGACAGTAGTCATAGTTTTTTGGTAGTTACTCATGGTCCTCCTCAGGGCACAGACTTGCAGATATGTTATACAGATATTGATCTGAGGACGGTTCTTGTGTGGGGCTTGTCAAAGGAAACCAGCACTCATTAGCACAGAGAATACAGAGAGTTCACAGATCTGCAGCATGGTGTCAGAACCACTCCACTACTTATGGCTTATAACTATAAAATGTGTTTGTGCTTTTACCTGTTCTGTGCTTAAAAGGCTTGTGTCAATCAAATTCCTGTCATATGGAACCATTGTCACAATGTCGAAAGTCAAGGAATTGTTTCTACCATTCTGGAGAGGAGAAATAGAGAGAGGGAGACAGAGAGATAGAAGAAAGAGAGAGACAGACAGAGAGGGAGATTTGAAGTAGCTATATAGAGACTGTAAATACTTAATTATGTGCATGTCATAATCCAGTCCTCTTTGTCTAGTCTACCTCTGTTGGAACAGTGACAGCGACGTCTTCAATCCTAAATCCAAAGTCATTTTTCTTGTAGTATCCGGGCTCTACATAGGATTATTTCAGACATCATTATCTGTCACACACTTCTAATATAATAAAGCATTTCACTGAAACAGAACTTCGTACAGTATGTAAATATAGATTGTCTAATCCAATACCCTACCAATAGAGGTGAACATGCCTTCCTGAAAAGGGATGTTGTCGCTCTCAAAGCCGACTGGCGCTATGAAGAGGAAGAAGAGATTGTATCAACACACAAGGCCAATAAACGAACAGCAGCCAAACAAACTGTTTCCATTAAAGATTCTAAAGAGCACAAAACTTAAATGGGTGATAATTTCCTCTGATTTCTTCCTCATCAGTATCAAACAGGAAATAACGATCACTGCTGCTCATGATGTTCCTACTCTAATTGCTCTGTGTGTGCGCTGAAAGAATAGCAAAATGTCAACTTAAAATAAAAGCCAAAGGGTGTGTAGTCTCACCGTCATGGATGACTAAATAATTTCCCAGTCCATGTCCTGTAGCATGGCCATAGTCTAAAACTGCTTCTGAACGAGTCACTTGGTCCATGTCCGCACGTTTAGAGATAGTGGAAAGAGGTGATAGTTACTCTTGCACAAATACACACACGCTTGCACACAGGCATGCATGCACGTGCACACACACAAACACACACACACACACACACACACACACAGACAGACATGCTCATGCACACACACACACACACATGCACACACACACACACACTCACACAAAGACAGACAGAACCACACAGAGAAAAAAAAGGGACCAAGAATGTGTGCATCTCAGCTGATAAGGGAGAGCCCCTCGTGACATGCGTGTGTTGTACTGTATGCTGGACTGAGTGTGTGAGTGTGTGTGTGTGTGTGTGTGTGTGTTTAACTGAGTGTGTGTGTGTGTGTGTGTGTGTGTGTGTGTGTGTGTGTTTGTCTCAATTAAGAAAAGAGTTTGTCAAAATGTTGCCTTTTGTGCCTGCAGAAAAGTTGTTTCTGGAAATGTTGATGATTGCCATGAGCACTTGAGTGTAGGCCCTCTGTATAGTTAAAAACAGATAGAGAGTTAATTCCACACTATCTTTGAAGGGTCCCTCAAGCCCCCCAGACCCTCCATACCTTCTGAAATCGAGTTGGTTTTCCCCAGTGAACAGTACGAGTGATATCAGTTGTCCCACTGCTGTGAAAAAAGAGAGACAATTTTTTTTTCAGGTTCAGAAAAGGGCGTAGTTACAGTACAGCCCCGTTATTGAAAGACACAGAAGAAGGATCTCTCGGTACTCACAGATATTGACCACCTGAGTCAATAAAATAGATCTCATTCACTGTCAGCGTCCTTGCGGTCCTGTTTGACGGCCTGCGATAGAAATGATGGAGAACATGCCATTGCACAACATTACTCACCTTCTTAAAACAAACTGTAAAAGGAGGGAGAAAAGAAAGGTGGGTGAGAGGGGTAGGCATGAGGGGAAAAGAGAAGAGAAAACTAGAGAACAGGGAGATGAAATGGATGGATGTGTGGTTTTTACTTGTAGTGGGGGAGGGCAGAGTTGGGTCCACTTGCAGAGGTGGTTTTAAAACTGGGCCCTCTGTTGTGCTCCTGTTGACTGCAGAGAAGAGGCAGAGGACACAGTTATGAAAATCAGTAGGCAGAATCTGAGAGTACAGATGTTACTCCCATCTGAGTAGGAGTGTTTTTGTGTGTGTGTGTGTGTGTGTGTGTGTGTGTGTGTACATGTTTTCTTTCTGGGGACCAAAAAGTGCCAAAAAGTGCCTGGTGGGAATCAAATGCTGGCCCTCACTAGGACAACAATGTTTTTCTAAACTATATTGTTGTTATCGCTAAAACAAAAAGGGTCAAAACATTTGTTTGGTTATGGTTAAGGTTAGGGTTAGGGATAGGGTTAGTTACAGGATAATGGGAGTCAATGGGAAGTCCCCACAAGGATATCAAAACAAATTTGTATATGTGTGTGTGTGTGTGTGTGTGTTAGCGATACTGTGAGTATCCCACACCTGTGACACTGGTCGATATAATTCGCTGCAGTAAGTTCAGTTACTGTTCCCTTAGGGACGTTCTTCTCCAGCCACATCAAGAGCTGAATGACCGCAACCGCATCCTTCACCTACAGCGAAACAGACACTTCAGTCAGACCCCTGGGTAGTTTTCCATCATACAAGAATGCTTGTAAGTATGACAACAACAACAGTCTGCACTAAAATGATTGGTCTGGGACTTTGCTTAAGTAGCTGATTGTAGCTGAATGGTCAAGATCCAGAGTGACCAGGGCTCTATTCATGATGCGCATCAAAAGCATAAGTTCATTGCAAAATGTCAGTTCAGTCAGATCAAACAACGCAGTATCTTGCCTTTTTTCATATTTTGTGCTTGTGTGTCTGACTGTTTTAGATTAAGATAAATTACACAATACTGATGATAAAGTCTAGATGTAATAGTTTACTGGTACAGAGAAAAACTTCACCAATGTTATATGAACCATAAGGGTGCATCCCAGAGTTAATTTGGGTCCGGCAAACATAGTGTGTGTCTGCTGCTTTGGCTGTACTGCACAGCTCATTAATGTAGTGTACTAAGCTATGGGTCAGGATGTAAAACAGATGGAGGTACACATATCTGTATGGAGCGGCATGACTGGCACTAATAAAACGTTTGATTGGTCCTGTGCTTGAGCATCTAGAGTCTGCCTTAATGGAAATATGAAACAGTGCTTAGTCACACAGTGCTAGAATTGGGCTACATGGAGATGGAACAGATGTGTGAGGTTTATAGCCATGTTGTGACATGGAGGGAGCATGTCTCTTCTTGCTTACATGAGTAATTCTGAGGGCCTCCTGCTCTCTCGGGTTCTTTACTGCTTTAGTTTTCATCACTGGAGAATAATCAGTGGTCAGTCATTTTTCCTTTAAGAGAAAAAACACAAGTTCATAGAGATATCATTTAGTTTTACAAGGATGTACACACATCAAGTAAGTAATGTAGAGGGCTCAATTACAGATTGTTGAAGAATAGTGATTAAATTCAAAAATGAAAATCAAATTGGCTGAAAGAATACTAGTTGTCTCTGAAAAGAGAAACAAACGGAAAAAAAAAGTAGCCAAATATATAGCTATGGAGTCTGGACTGACCTCGGGAATAAGGTCATACAAGGCCTTGTTGGTGTATTTTGTGCTGACCATCACCTTCACACCTGTTCTGTTGAAATACTCAGGCAGTTTGGAGCTAACGTTGACGTACTCAAATAATTGCACACATTGTGAAGATGTACAGGATGAATTCGAATACTCTTTCAACTCATTTGTTACCCTGGAAATGTTCACAAAGAGCCTGGAAAGCAAGAGAGAGAGAGAGGGAGGAAGAGAGAGAGAGAGAGAGAGAGAGAGAGAGAGAGAGAGAGAGAGAGAGAGAGAGATGGAAGGAGGTGGATGTCTTCTCTTGACATACAACCTTCTTCAGAGATGCTCCTTAGACACAGACCTGGCATGGTTTGTGCTTTGTGTGTTGAAACCCAGACTTACCAGATCTGGTCCAGTGACAGCAGAGTGTAGGAGAAGAATAATGAGCTGTAAGGGATGTCATTACCACGCAGACTAAACAGCCCTGGAAGAACAGACAGCACTTTAGTCAGCAGCGTAAATGCCCCCTGACAGATCACAGCAACTCATCTCCAGCTAACCTGTTAACATGAACCAGTTATTAAATGCAGTACACGCACTCCCCACAAGGGGTCAGTGTTGATACATTAACCTTTAAACTGAAAAGCAGATCTATTTCTGCTCAGTGTTGAATCTTATGTTGTCCCAAAGGTTCACTTGAGCCCCCAGAGGTTAGCTTCAGTCCTATCGCGCAGTTGTACCCGCATCATACACGTGACGTGTGCTTGAAATGAATTTTGTGATTGTTCGTGAGAGCCTTACATGCATACATGCACGCCCCAAAAAGGGTCAGTGTTATTCATCCAGTGCAGAGAGCAAAACTGTTGTGGGTTTGCTGGCATTGTGTCTCATTTGACGTCGTATCTCTTCGACCTTTGACTGCCAGGACCGACCTGTTCACACGAATACATACACATATACACAACTGCCAAAATGGCCTCACCGTATCTCCATTTTCCAATCTGAGTAATACATCTCCAGCATAGAAAAGATTGGACAATTTATCCATGAATTCACTGTCAAATGCCCTGTCCTCTTTGCGAACGACATTGTCCTGTCATCACGATTATAACAGGAGAGAGAACAGGTAACAGAACAATATTGTTTGCTAATATTGAAACTATACTGAACTTT
This sequence comes from Chanos chanos, assembly GCF_902362185.1. Taxonomy (NCBI): domain Eukaryota; kingdom Metazoa; phylum Chordata; class Actinopteri; order Gonorynchiformes; family Chanidae; genus Chanos; species Chanos chanos. The sequence continues at coordinate 3,646,424 of NC_044497.1, read as the reverse complement.
TTTTTTTTACTGACATAAAAGTGGTGGCGTTTTTGTCACAGTCAGCTCCTTGACAGCTACATGCCAGGTTTGGCCTGGTCTTGGAAGTTGCTGTGGATTACAATTTACAATTTGGTATTTAGCAGACACTTTTAGCCAAAGCGACTTACAATACGTGCATCCGTCAGATCCTATTACCTCATAAACAGAGATCACAATAAGGCTGTACATTAATTACCCTTCGTATTAATAATAGCGTCTGCTAAATGAGAAAATGTAATGTAGTGTAGCTCTTGATTTATGGAGGTATTTTTGGTAAGCATGTGCTCTTTGGCACTGTTTGCAGGTTGTTTGTTTGACGTGGCGCACAGACCGATGAATTCATCAGGCAAACGAAAGAGCTTCTCCGGGAGAGAGAGACGGACCATCCCTCCATATTTCATCCACCAGGTTGTGGAGGATGGGCGTCGGTGACAGGTTTGCTGGAGCCAGATTATTGTGGTAGTCCTCAAACGTGTCTGTGATGATGAAAACATTTATTTGATTAGAAGACAGATGTCAGAGAATGGGCCTACAATCAATATAGTTAAATAAATCTCTCTGAATACCATGGCTTATGTTAATTACGTAATTCATTCATTGCATTTTGTTGGTCTGTGATAGGCACTGAAAAGTGCATTTGCTGAATGTTGTGTGAGTAAGGGCCATTTTGTGTTAACAGTATGTAACTGATGAGTCCACACAGACCACAACAGGTAAACCTGGGAAGGTTTATATGGGGATGGAACGACTGAGTTCTACAGGGCTTATAATTTGACTAGAAACTGATAGTTTTAGATTCACCTCATTTGGAGAAAAGTAAGAGTGACTGAATGGAATGAAATGTAGCAAACATATCAGCAGAGGTGGACAAAGTAAACAACTCCATTACCTGAGTAAAAGTATAGATACTCCTGGTCAAATATTACTCCAATACAAGTAAACGCTGTTCAGTTCAATTTTTACTTGAGTTAAAGTACTGGAGCACTTGCTTTTAAAAATACTTAAGTATTCAAAAGTACATTTTCTTTTTGATGTCATCGCATTGTTGTATTGTTGCAACAATGTATTTACAGAGTCCAATGAAACAACCTACTGAATGCACTGACTTGCTTGTAGAACCTGTAGAATAAAAAGCTTGTGGAATATGCTACAAAGCCTATAGAAACACAGTTGAACCAAATACTTCCTCTATAAAAGACAGTGTATAGCTTCAGTTAAACAGGCACTAGGTTAACTCAGATTGGCCTTAAAAGTGTAAACACGTCATAATGTTGTAGGATAGGTTAATTTTACTTCTACTACATAGCATTGTCTGAAATTATTGTCTTTATCACTGTGTTTATTGTGTTTATCACTGTGTTTATCTGACAAGATTAAAACATATATTTCTGAAAGGATTTTTGTCAGTAACGCTTGCTCAGCATTTTCGCTATCTAACTATTAGTATACGTCAGCAGTGGATTCACACAGAACCCGGTGTTATGCCCCAAATGGTTTTCAAGCCAACTGGTTTCCGTACGTGTTCACACACTGTGTTAACAGTAGAAGTTGTGGTCTGCCTCTGTCACCAGATTCGTCACACATTCACAAACATATAAATCGCAGTTTTCAAGTCACATCTCATATCTACTGTGGCAAATGATTGTAAGTGTTAGGCGAACACAGCACGCGAACGCATACGGAAAGTAATTAGCTTGGAAACCAGTTGATTTCAAAATCTCAGACATGGACTCAGACATGAACCTTTATCTTTATCATCTTTATCTTCCATTGTAGTGGCCATCAGTAAAACCGCCAAGTTCAATTGTTAAAAAAATGCAGCACACACTTGACTGACAGCATTGGTGCAGTTTACTGTGATTGGTTTTTCTGCTGTGACAAACACAATATGGCATTTTAGAAAAGAAAATTCGTCCGCTGACTTCAAAGCTATGCGTTAAAGTAACGAGTGACGAGAACCTTCATAGAAATGTAGTGGAGTGAAAAGTACAATATTTGTATTTCAAATGTAGTGGAGTAAAAGTCATAAGTTTCCAAAAAAAAAAAAAAAAACAAGCAAAAAAAAAACCCCTCAAGTAAAGTACAGATACTCAAAAAAATGTGCTTAAGTACAGTACTCAAGTAAATGTACCTCAATACTGTCCACCCCTGTATGTCAGTAATAGAAATTATTGATAATGATATATACAGTTTTCCATTTTACATGTACAATATAACACATGCACTTTACCCTGTTTGTGTGTGTGTGTTTGTGTGTGTATGTGAGTGTGTGTGTGTTTGCACCGCAATATGTGTAACCTGACAATATCAATTTAATGTACGTTTCCAGCTGTACCTGTCGAGTATTTCTCATGCAGAATTTATTAGTTATTGTAAAAACTGTCTATGTCAAAAACAGGATTTGTATGTTTCTGACTGGAAACAGTGATAGGCTATTAGTCAGTTGTCTGTGTCATAAACACGCACACAGTTTCAAGCTATCCTGAGGTAACATTCATGCCTAACAGATTATTGTCGAGTCCTTTGCTCAATTCTTAACCCTCCTGTGGTCTTAGGGTCATAGAAATTCACACACACTCACAGAAGTATTCATACCTGAACTGGACTGCTTAGATGCAGCCTCCACATATCTGTGTTAACTGGACCCTGGTCCGTAGAAAGCTACCTTGTCGTATTCCTTGTTTTGAGTATGTTATAGTGATTTAGAACACAGGAGATGAATGTGTGTGGAAAGACATACTCACTAAAAGAGAAAAGAAAGGGACTGAAGCCAATCCGATCCCCCCCCCCCCCCCCCCACACTTCCCCGCCCCTCCACAGAGACCTCTTTTTTCAGCCAATTGCTTATGTCCTGAACGGAATCTGTATTACAGAGAGAGAGTTACCGTCAGACCAGTCTACCCTCAGCACAAACCAACAGACTCTATGGAGGTTTATGACAGTGATTAATCAACACTAATGAATTATGAGCATTCTGGAGATTAGGGAAATCAGTGCTCCTTCAACTCATTTGTTACCCTGGAAATATGCACAAAGAGCCTGGAAAGCAAGAGAGAGAGAGAGAGAGAGAGAGAGAGAGAGAGAGACAGACAGACAGACAGAGATAGAGACCTGGTCTTTCTAACAGGTTCTATTCTCGGTTGCCAGCGGACTTCTTTTTAACTCTTGGAATGACTAATAATCCAGAATGTTGAGAGCGCAGGGTGTGAGGTGGGTTATAGGGTGTAATTAAGTCAGACAGGTAGGAAGGCACAAACCCATGTAAAATTTTATATGTTAATAAGAGGTCCTTAAAATCTGCCCTTGCATGAATTGGGATCCAATGAAGGGAAGCCAGGATAGGGCTAATGTGATCAAACTTCTTTGTTCGGGTCAGAATTCTAGCAGCAGCATTCTGGACCAGCTGAAGACTACAGGTACTAGAGGCAGGCAGGCCAGAGTAAAGAACATTGCAGTAATCGAGGCGAGACGTGACGAATGCGTGAACAATGGTTTCTGCATCAGCCATACTAAGAAAGGGCCTAATTTTAGCAATGTTACGGAGGTGATAAAAGGCAGTTTTGGTTGTGTTCTTGATATGAGTGACTAGCGAGAGACTAGAGTCAAAAATCACACCAAGGTTCTTAGCTGAGGAGTTTTGAGAGATGATGCAGTTGTCAAAATTTAGGGTAAGGTTAAGAATCAGTAAGCTTCTGAATTTATTCTTAGAAACTGGCATTATTAAAGACTGGTTATTTCTCATCTGAATCCTGTGCAACTCTGATCTCAGCATGTTACTGTTAATGAGTGGGCCAGTAATCATGTAAATTCACTGCTGAGTTAGGATGCCATATCAGAGAAGGTTATGACAAATTCAAGATTCAAGTTTCAATAGTTTTATTGTCATGTGCACAGCAAAACAGGCAGTTACACTGTACAATTCTTACTTTGCTAAATCTCCATTACCAGACAAGTATGAATAAAAAACAATATAAAAATAAAAATCTTATAAGGAGGACAAAAGACAAAACAAAACAATGATCTTAGGGTGAATTTTATAACGATCAAAGCCTTATGATACGTTTGGGAAACTCACCCATGAATAATTGACCAGGAGTACAGTGACCATTCTAAATATTTAAACAAAATGAATTAAATTAAATCTCTTTGTTCCAACATGCTTATTGACTATTATTTCTTTTTCGAAGCCTGTGTAACGGTGGCCACAGCTCTAAAGTCAGTAAACTCCCCTCTGAGAGAACTGGATCTCAGCTCCAATAACATTACAAAACCTGACATATTCAGGAGAGACCCTCCTTTGTACTTGACTGATAAGTCCGCACTCTGAAGTACATAAACTGACATGAGTTTGTGTGTGTGTGTGTGTGTGTGTGTGTGTGTGTGTGTGTGTCTCAGCATTGCTCAGCTATCCAGTGTGAACAGTTGACTCATACCTGAAGATTGTGACGAACAGTTTTCTTTGTTCTCCGTTTTACACAGCTGCCGCTGATCAGCACCTTCCCTCTTTCTCTCCTGTTAGACACAAGTCGTCAGCTGTGATGGCTGGACCGTCAGACTTTCTATCATATGCCTTTATTCACTGGTTCTATACTCTAACTGTGTGAGACTATAATCACTGGTCTTTCTAACAGGTTCTATTCTCTAACTGTGTGAGCCTGTGGTCACTGGTCTTTCTAACAGCTTCTATTCTCTAACCATGTGAGCCTATAATCACTGGTCTTTCTAACAGGTTCTATTCTTAAACCATGTGAGCCTGTGGTCACTGGTCTTTCTAACAGGTTCTATTCTCTAACTGTGTGAGCCTGGCCTCACTTCTGCTTCACTTAGATCCTCAGAGAACAGCAACACACGCTGACTAGTCACATCAGTTTCAGTGTTTAAACACATTCTACAGACTAAAATGCTAAGACAAATGGCAAATTCATAGACAGCTCAATAAAGGTAGTCAGCCTTGTTCTGCTGACTACATAGTGAAACAATGAAAGGTTATACTGCCTCACAGTGGACACACTGGGTCCCACATCTGAACGCTACAACTACAAGCAATGTGATCTAGCTATCCTCCTTTCTGAATAGTAATTTCCCATCTTTTTCTGGCACTGTATCAGCCCTGAGACAACTATATTCATATGGATAACCAGTCTTGTTATGGCTGTTGCTCTTGTGTGGACGGCAGACCTGTGAGCTCAGCTGTTAAAAATGTTAAGATAAAAACATAAAATGAATATTGTTTTTTTTCTCCTAGGGAATTTGTCTCCTATTAATCCTCCAAAATGCATTGTTAAAAAGAACCTGTTCAGTATCCAATAATTTCTGAACCTTTAGTTTTCATAAATTATGTAGGTTTCCCTGGACGAGGAGCCTTTTTGTCTCTTTGTTTTTGTTTTTTGTTTGTTTTTGATGAACAGATTCAAATGGAAAGGTCTCTCAGAGAGACTTCACGTGTCTAACTGAAAAACAAAGCATTTTATTTAGTGAATTATCTGGAGGTATAATTGATTTGGCATGGTCTAAATGAGTCAGATGTGTTTTATCTTCCCTTCACAGTAGTTGTTGATGTTGTTTTGGTTTCTTGTGCTGTCATGAGTATGAATATGGGTTTGGACAAGTTTCTCTGCTCTGATTCTGTTGAATATTAGTAGTGTAGTTTTTACCAGATATGACAGTGTATCTCTTATCTCACAACCATTAATCATGATTTCCCCCGTACCTGCTTACTGCTTCAGTTTGTATTACACTCATTTGTTCTTGTTTGTTTGTTTGCTTTGTATGGGAAGTTGCACAAAAACACACATATGTTTTAATACAGTTATTTATTGTACTTCATAAATTCTGACAACATTACTGTGTACACTGTGTATTAAGTTAAAAAGTACTGTGGCACCGTATTGGATTAAAAACTATTGCATTAAAAAGTTTGATATACATGTATATTGGTATACATTCATTCACAGAGTATAACATTCTTAAACAAATTATTACATTTGGGCCCTCACTATTTAAGCACGAGACCTCAATGACAGCGACACATATTAAATGTTATGTGTAATTTGCTGCTGTGAAACAAGATGTTATTAGTAGATTTGATTTTTACAGCTATAAGTCTTTATAAGTTGTTTTTTTAAACAGTTTGATACATGTTTTTAATTGGACCTCGTCATATTTATTATGAGTGAAGTCCTGTCTCAGTCCCAGGGCTCAGTGTAAGCTTTGAGATAATAGTATTCAGTGTCCATGAAAAATCGTGCTTGAACTCCAGGCTTCATGGAAAAATCTGACTCATACTTGTAAATGTTGTAGTGTTTGTTAGAATCTGAATCTGAACTCGTAAACTTTACAACCCATTGGTAAGTTATAGGATTCTGATTGCAATCATAGATATGTGAATACAGTCCCACCCATGAATTAGCAAATGTATATTTCCACTCAGTCCAAGACTTTTTAATGTACAGTCGAAGACAGGCATGTCCATCTTTGGTATAGAGCTGTAGGCTAGCATCATGGTCTGGTATTTCAGTAGGGATCTTTCCATTGGCCTCATCAAACTTAGGACCATCCCTTACAGTTTTCCAATGCAAATCTTGCCAAAGCCTTAGAGAAACTTGAAGGCCAGGATTAAGATATATATTTGTGTCTTTGCTTCCTGTTGTTTTGCCACTGAGTTTGTGACAATTTGAATCAGTTCCAGATGATATGAGACACACATAACCATCCTGATCAATAATATTCTTTGGCACATTACTCCATGTCATTTTCGCATATCCATTATCTGTAGTTTTTACCTTTAGCTTCACATCACTGCTCACATCACATTGTGTATGAGCATCTTCAATTGCTCTTTGGTGAAGTTCTGAATGTCGTGGGCCAGGTCTATCAGTGCACCTATTTTGCAAGTCATAACCTGTCAAAACCAAAAATGATGCAAGACCTTCATCATTATATCTGTTTCGAGCGTTGTCAAAAATATCTGTCGTCTGTGGACACAGATGTGTTGGAGACTGAGCAAATCGCTGAATCTGTGCTATGAGTATGTTATCAATCCGAAATGTATAGCTTGTGTCATAAACACTCCCTTCAGAAAAATTTTCATAATGTTGTGTAATGTAGACTGCTTCTGCTATGGTTGGATTGTTTCTTGACACCCTGATTATGATTCTGTCCCGATTTTGCCCAACATAGTGAAACATGGCAACATATTGAGGGAACTGGTTGCTGACATCGAGTTCATTTAGGTTGCCCACATGGTAGTATGCTTTGCTTTCGTCCTTAACTATTGGAGGAAAGATTCCTTCATAATTCCTATAGGGTTTAAATCCATAGGGATGGTTCCTGTTGCTGGGATCAAAATTCAGTTGAAACCTCCTGTTTTGATTAAGGCTACCGCTGTTAGCAAACCAGTACAAAAGCTGGAGACCATATCGTTCACCTCCCTTTGCATAATCAGTTTCTTTTAGGTCATTTAAATTGGATAAGGTTTCAATGGCTCTGAAACTGCTTTTCTTTGCAGCACTAACCAGTGTGAGACAGAGTAAAAAGCAGCAAAGAAATCTTTTCCATTCCATAATGTTCCTGGGAGAAAAACAGAATGGAACACTTAGTTTATGAGGTTGATCCTGTCATCAGTTAATGTTGTCAAGAGTGAAAAAGAAAAGCAAACACATCCATACCTGTCTCTTGAGCCGAGTCAACCTCTTGAAAAATATCCACAATTTGATAAGGGTTGAGAATTTAGACGACTTCACCTGGAGGTGACTTCCTTTATATGCCACATGCTTGGTACATGCTTAGTAACTGTTGTACTGACATCTGCTAACAGAATTAGTTAATGATTATTTAATGTAATGGGAGCATGTTGGCACGTTCAAAAAGGTAAACAACCTCAGTTATTCCTGCCTAGCCAACATTTTAAATAGATTACTTTTGGAAAGATTTCTTGTCATACACTATTAAGTCAACATGATTTCTACTCACTGTTTTCAAACCATTCTGTATGATTTAGAAGAATATTCACTTCAATAATTAATTAAAACATACAAGAACATCATTTACATAGTGAAATCTTTGCTGCCTAAAACAACACTGAAAATGCTGGGTTGTAAATTTTGATTTGGGGTTGTGCACACATTTGCCCCAGTTAAATCATTGTTCAGATGTCTAAGTATTACAGGAGAGTATACATAAGAATAGTTTTGAATTGTTCTACTGTCACCATTTAGCTTTGCTCTGGTTGGCCCGTGCTGAACTTTAGCACAGCAGGCCTCAGCCTTAGGTGCTGATGTGAAATCCTGCTCAGTAAACTGTCTTTACTTGCCAGTTGTTTTTGTTGATGATCAACTGGTGCAAATAGCTCAGTCCAAAAAAAAAAAAAAAAAAAAAAATCACCTCTGCAAATATGACCTTTACCTCATGATCACACATTGACTGGAAATGTAGACGATCAGGGATTATTTCAGGCCAATGACATTAAAAATAAATAAAAACACAACTCATGAAAAAGAATGGACAAGCTACAACACTTGGCTATATCAGTATGGGTATGGACAGAGACACTTTAATACATGTACAGTAGAGCATAAGGAGAGGCCTGCAGAGCTGTGGACATTCCGTACATACCCTTGTCAAATTATCACATAACATATTCTTTGTAACTTCAGGGTGCATAAATGCCACATGGAATAACAACATCAAGGATTAAAGTAATCAGCACCCAAAATTATTTGTTACAACTCCAAAATTTTACAGATTCTTTTATTCAACATATCAAGTCAGAACAAGCATGTACTGTGTGTGTGTGTGTGTGTGTGTGTGTGTGTGTGTGTGTGTGTGGGTGGGTGTGTTTGTGTGTGGGTGTTTGTTTTTTGTATCTTAGTGGGGTCATCTGGTCTTCTCTAAGCCATTCTTCTGTATGGAGACTGCGTTGTGCATTGGCTGTTGACAGAGGTCCACCAGCAACCTTTGAAGCCTTGTGTCTGTTTTTCCACAACAAATGTCTTTTACGTTTTCACCAGTAGCAGCCCTTTGTCCTTTCTCTGCTGAACAATGTTAATGTCTGGTCTATCAGGGCCAAGCTGCTTAATTACTAACTTGTCTTGTGATTATAGTCATTCAAATTTTTTTTTTTTCAAAAAATAAGCTCTGCACTGTCAGACATAGCAGGTGCCGCAATGCTGATTGCCGTTTCTGTAGTACTCTGAAAGTGCGGACTAACTCAAGAAAACGGTAGAGGGCTGCAGAGTAGGGCAGCTTCATTGCTGCCCAAATGAACCTCTATTGGTGCCTCTTGCAGTTTCCATCTTTGACCACAATAAGTGCTACAATGAATCTGCCAGCGGGGCACTGAGGTCTCCTGCCCCAATAGTGCGTGATGAACTAAATTGAGACCGAATCACTGAAATGACAGTTTTAACTTTCAGAGATCAAAAGTTGTTGACTAGTTTGATTCTGTGATTGCACAGAAACTTGGTAATATTTATTTCAATGTAAATTATGATGTATTAATGTGGTAAAATAGTTTATGAGTAGGAAGCAGGATGATTTTTTTAGTGGGGCTCTGCCCCACCTGGCCATATGAGCGGGCCGTGCCTGGTTTTTGGTGAAAAAAAAAGATCTGAAAGGATTAAGTCAGGGCTGTTGTGATGACTTCGTCTCCTCATCCAGTCTACTAATCACCAGCCTGTCTCATCATCCTCTACACCTGTTCTCACTTGTTTCTTCCTGATTTCTCAGTGTATTTATACCCTTTGGTTGTTTCATCCAGTCAGTGCGAAGTCAACACTCTGCCATGTGTATTCTGAGCGCTTGTTTGTCCGACGGTTCGCTATTCCTAGTCTGTTCCCATTTGATTCTGTGTTTCAGTTTGTGTGTATCATGTTGTAGTTCAAAGTTACTGACTTATATTAAAAACTCTGCACTTGTCTCCAGCTGTCCATTGTTATTCTGACAGCTGTAAAGCGGGCAGGGCAGCACCGTGGTAAAAAATTAAATCAAATCTCCTTACTTCAGCAGGCTTATTTACTATTATTCCTTATCCGAATTCTGTGTAACAAATGGCCTCAGCTCTCTAGTCAGTGAACTCAACCCTGAGAGAACTGAATCTCAGATCCAATAACCTGACAGATTCTGGGATAAAGCTGCTCTGTACTTGACAGACAAGTCTAAACTCTCAAGTGCATAAACTGACATGAGTGTGTGTGTGTGTGTGTGTGTGTGTGTGTGTGGACATGCTTGCTTGGCACGTGTCTCAGCATTGCTCAGCTATCCAGTGTGGACAGTTCACCCATACCTGAAGATTGTGATGAACAGTTTTCTGTGTTCTCCGTTTTACACAACTGCCACTAATCAGTACTTTTCCTCTTTCTCTCCTGTTAGAAAAGAGTCATCAGCTGTGATGGCTGGACCGTCAGACTTTCTGTCGAATGTCCTTGTTTACTGGATCTGCTCTTCTACTGTGTGAGCCTGGCCTCACATACTGGGAGCACGTTGGCACGTTCAAACAGACAGACAGTGTCAGTATCTTGTATTCCTGCCTAGCCAACATTTTAAATTGTTTAAATAGTTAGTGCTATATTTTTGGAAAGATTTTTTTTATATACACTGTCGTGCTGTACACTCACTCACCCACTCTCTAAGCCACTTACCTTAATTAGGCTATCCCAGCATTCATTGAGCAAAAGGTGGGGAAACATCCTGAACGGGTCACCAGGCCAATGCAGGGCAGACAGACAAACACATTCACACCTAGTGTCTCCAATTCACCTGTCTTGCATGTCTTTGCACTGTGGGTGGAAACTGGAGTTCCCAGAGGAAACCCATGAAGGGAACATGCAAACTCAGCCCAGAAAGGACCCCGGCCACCCGGCCAGGAATCAAACCCGAGACTTCCTTGCTCTGAGGCAACAGTGCTGAAAACCCACTGCACCACCATGCGCCCCTTGAACTGTCCAGTCGACATGATTTTTACTCACTGTTTCCAAACCATTCTGCATAACTTAGCTCCATAATTCATTAGCTCCATAATTCATTATTTTAATAATAAAATTATTTTCCTGTACATCATTTACATTGGAAAACCAGTGAAATCTTTGCTGCCTAAAACAACACTGAAAATGCTGGGTTGTAAATTTTGATTTGGGGTTATGCACACATTTGCCCCAGTTAAATCATTGTTCAGATGTCTAAGTATTACAGGAGAGTATACATAAGAATAGTTTTGAATTGTTCTACTGTCACCATTTAGCTTTGCTCTGGTTGGCCCGTGCTGAACTTTAGCACAGCAGGCCTCAGCCTTAGGTGCTGATGTGAAATCCTGCTCAGTAAACTGTCTTTACTTGCCAGTTGTTTTTGTTGATGATCAACTGGTGCAAATAGCTCAGTCCAAAAAAAAAAAAAAAAAAAAAATCACCTCTGCAAATATGACCTTTACCTCATGATCACACATTGACTGGAAATGTAGACGATCAGGGATTATTTCAGGCCAATGACATTAAAAATAAATAAAAATACTGAATGGACAAGCCACAATGCGTATGAACATTTGTATGGACAGACACTTTAACATGTATGTGTTACACACTGTGATGATTTGACATACATATCTTTGTCAAATCATCGCATACCTTATTCTTTGTAAATTCATTGTGCATAAATGCCACATGGAATAACAATGTGTGTGTGTGCGCGTGTGTCTTAATATCGCTGAGCTATCTGGTGTGAACAATTCACTAATACCTGAGGCTTGTAATGAACAGTTCTATGCTTTGTTTTACTCAGCTGCCACTGATCAGCACTTTTCCTCATGAGAATGTGATGGAGATTACGATTAGTGGTATGTGGCGTATTAGGCACTCTAACCCAGCAGTCCTAGAGCAAAATAGTGTAGAGAGAACACTCTGACTGCCACACCCTCACTGCTAACTCTTATCAGTGTTCATCTTCTTATGAACACTAATAATTGGACCATTGAACTCACTGACCAATCATGACTCATAGCTTGTTTGTTCTCACCAACTCTGTCTGTTTAAACTGCATCTTTTTCTCTTTAACAGTGCAAGTAGGGGTGAGCAGATGAAGCCTTGTGAAGCGTTTGAGGCTTCTTCCTGATTGGGCCGAAAAAGATACAAGGCTTCGAAGCAGCTTCAGACAGCACAGTGACATCTGGTGGTTTGCAGAAATTATAGCAGCCATAAACTCGAGACTGCGGGGGGAGAATGCATACAACGCCTCATTGATTTGAGTTTCGACACGATGTGTACACCTAAAGCCTAAGAACGCTATGTCTGTTCATTTGGATCTTCTAGTAACCACTGGTCACTCATTAAAGCGCTGCCAGAAACGTATATGATACTGTCTCAAATTACCACAATATAACTGTTCCCTCAAAAATATCATATTATTAATGGAGAGCATGTTATGATAGCACACCAAGATTATGTGCATCCTATGCTTCATTTAGCTTACAATTTGTCAAGATGTTCCTAAATTAACAGTTTTTGCTATGCCCGTTTTTCAGTTGAGGGAATCTCGATTTCAAAACAAAGAATAAAAACCAATAAAGTCAACAACAACTACTGTTATGTGTTTCAAAAGTCCGAACACTAAAGAAATAGTATTTGTTGGTGGCTAACAGATCGAGATGTTCACACACTCGCAATCACCTTTCTCCATATTTTATATCTCAGTATCTCTCGGCTCGCTACTACTTTCTGGGGTACAGGACAGTGCCAAACCTTCGAATTGGCCAAACCCTTCCTGGTGTTTCAGACGTCATCATTCATGTGGTAATAGCAATTTGATACAAGCTTCGACAAGGTGTTTTGAAACAGTACACTTTGCGAAAGTGAAGCAGGCTTCGGAGCTTCAGAATCGAACATTCCATCTCTAATTCCAAGGTTTCTCACTTGAGTCTCTGAGCCATGCGATGCTTTTGCCTGTTTGGATCGTCTGTATTATGACCTCTGCCTGCTTAACTCTGATATCACCTTGACTACATTACTCCTGTTTGCCTTTATTCTTTGATAACATTGCTTGTTTTTGGATTATGCCTTTGCCTTCCCTGCTGTATTCTGTTTGCCAGTGTTGGACCTGAGTTTGTCTGAATAAACTGCTGCTCTGCACATGCATCCAGATCCTTGGTCTGTTCATGACACCGCTTCAGTCTCAGGCAAGAGCTAAATGTCAGATGTTGTATATCTTCTAAGACATGTTTAATGGTATAAAAGTGATTTTGTTAGTTTAGCTTAGTTGTATTTATGGCAATTAATACTGTGGGATGAACAAAAGACAACTGGATATATTGCTGATCAATGGATGAATGGCTATTTTATTTTATTAAAGACTTGATAAAATCCAAATAAAATGTCTCTTTCTTAAGGCAAATGTGTTTCTCAAGATCTTACAAAACCTGACCTTGAAAATATTGCAGTTTCTTACATTAGTCTTTAAGATTCAAGATTCATTTTTTTTGTCCCCCATCGCAGGAAATGGCTCGGGCTCCCACCCATGCTGCATCTATAGCCATTCCACATACATAAAAGACAGGGTAAGGCAGCTACAGAGAAAAATGAACATATCTAAGAATGTAATAATCAAAGCATACAGTAAAAAGACAGAGAAAAACATACATTGATGCTAAATAGATAAAGCCAATGATGCCCAAAAAGTACAGAGAGGCACTACAACTGGGAAGTGGTCATATCAGTTCTATCCCTGTTAGGTCTTTCTTTTAGCTTTTTATAGAATGTCAGTGCTATACATAAAACAACAGCGATCATAGCGATCAAAATGATGAAGTAATATATGAAATTGATTTGTGATGTAGGCTCTGTGTGTTTCACCACATGAAATGGCTCTGTGTGGTTCTTCATCCACTGGTACTCTTCCTTCAGGTCCTTTCTGTTTTTTAGCTCTGGGCCGATCAGTTCCCGAATCTTCTTATAGCGCTTATTCAGCCACTCAATCTACAAAAACAACACCAACAGGAGAGGACTGAAGTGAATGAGTAACAAGAGAGGACTAAAGTGAACCTGTAACAGGAGAGAACTAAAGTGAACCAGTAACAGGAGTGGACTGAAGTGAACCAGTGACAGGAGTGGACTGAAGTGAAACAGGAACAGGAGAGGACTGAAGTGAAACTGTAACAGGAGAGGACTGAAGTGAACCAGTGACAGGAGTGGACTGAAGTGAACCAGTGACAGGAGTGGACTGAAGTGAAACTGTAACAGGAGAGGACTGAAGTGAAACAGTAACAGGAGAGGACTGAAGTGAACCAGTGACAGGAGTGGACTGAAGTGAACCAGTGACAGGAGTGGACTGAAGTGAACCAGTAACAGAAGTGGACTGAAGTGAACCAGTAACAGGAGTGGACTGAAGCAAACAAACAAAAAACACTTCGCTCTTTTACTCCTAGTGCATTGTATTACACGTGTTATCCAAAACAAATCAGAAATTGTAGAGGGGTGAATACAGTAGTCATAGTTTTTTGGTAGTTACTCATCGTCAGGGGTGGACAGTGACGAAGTACATTTACATTTACTACATTTACTTTTACAGGGCGCAGACTTGCAGATATGTTATACAGATATTGATCTGAGGACGGTTCTTGTGTGGGGCTTGTCAAAGGAAACCAGCACTCATTAGCACAGAGAATACAGAGAGTTCACAGATCTGCAGCATGGTGTCAGAACCACTCCACTGCTTATGGCTTATAACTATAAAATGTGTTTGTGCTTTTACCTGTTCTGTGCTTAAAAGGCTTTCATTAATCAAATTCCTGTCATATGGAACCATTGTCACAATGTCGAAAGTCAAGCAATTGTTGCTACCATTCTGGAGAGGAGAAATAGAGAGAGGGAGACAGAGAGATAGAGAGAAAGAGAGTGAAAGAGAGAGACAGACAGAGAGGGAGGTTTGAAGTCGCTATATAGAGACTGTAAATATTTAATTATGTGCATGTCATAATCCAATCCTCTTTGTCTAGTCTACCTTCGTTGGAACAATGACAGCGATGTCCTCAATCCTAAGTCCAAAGTCATTTTCCTTGTAGTATCCAGGCTCTACATAGGATTATTTCAGACATCAAAATCTATTACACATTTTTAACACAATAAAGTATTTCTTTAAAATACAGTTTCATATAGTATGTAGTGCAGGACTGCTTCACAGAGAGCAGATCAAAGGAGGCAAAATTAGGTAAGCTAAGGGTGTGAGGAGAAAATTTAGTATTACAGATTAGAGCTACACCACCTGCTTTCAGTATAAATTCTACCCTCTGTAATGTATTAGATATGGTAGCACCATTAACTATAAAAACAGGCACTCAACACCTCAGGACCTTGGTTTAATAATGATACCCGCGCGCTGAAGCAGGTGTGTAGGAGATTGGAACAAAACTGGAGGTTTTCTGTCTTGCCTGGCACAACAGCCTGATAGATTATAAACACACTCTCTGCACAGCCAAATCCGCTTATTACTCAAAATTATTAATCTTAATACAAACAACCCCAGGTTCCTTTTTGATACAGTATCTAAACTTACCTAGAATCACTCCCCTCAATCTAGCCCTTTTACTGCAAACAATTTTGTTGAATTTTTGAAAGACTCAATTCGTGGTGATATTCAGATTAATTTATGAAATCAGGCTAGGAAGGAATGTCGCTCACGAATTAAGTCTACTTTTTGCAAGAAAAATTCAACAAAAACTGTAGATCGCCTAATCCAATATCCTACCAATAGAGATGAACATGCCTTCCTGAAAAGGGATGTTGTCGCTCCCAAAGCCGACTGGCGCTATGAAGAGGAAGAAGAGATCGTATCAACGCACAACGCAAATAAACAAACAGCAGCCAAACAAACTGTTTCCATTAAAGATTCTAAAGAGCACAAAACTTAAATGGGTGATACTTTTCTCTGAATTCTTATCATCAGTATCAAACCGGAAATAATGATCACTGCTGCTCATGATGCTCCTACTGTAATTGCTTTGTGTGTGCGCTGAAAGAATAGCAAAATGTCGACTTAAAATAAAAGCCAAAGGGTGTGTAGTCTCACCTTCATGGACGACTAAATAATTTCCCAGTCCATGTCCTGTACCATGCTGGTACCTAAGATACTTGCGAGCCTCTTTGTCCATGGCCACACCTTTAGAGTCCGTGGAAAGAGGTGTTAGTTATTCTGTCAAGGCCACACACTCACACACACACACACGCACGCACACACGCATACACATGCATACACGCATACACGCATACACGCACACGCACGTGCACACACACACACACACACACACACACACACACACACACACACACACACACACACAGAACCACAAACAAAATAGGGAGTTTGTGAAAGAATAGGGAAGAAGCTCTTAGAACATTTATGTACTGGACTGCTCTCATTAATCAAATACACACAGAACCAACATAAATTAGGAAGGCAAGCTCTCTTGATCCTTTTAAAACCAAACTTAAGACTCATCTGTTTGCCCTAACTTATGGATAACGTCATTTTGATTTGGCCTTGTGTGGAGGCTCTCCTGCCATAGTTTAGTTTAGGCTCTGCCGGTTTAGCTGCTCCCCACAGGTCTCTCCTCTTTTCACTCCCTTCTTACTCTCTGCCATGATCGGATTGTTCTTTCTGTACCTAACCCATTCTCCTCCGTCTGTGTGGGTGGTGTGTCGCTACATGGTTGTCGCTCCACCCTTAGGTCGACCACTCTGATTGTCCCCGTGCCGTGCTGTCCCCGGCCTGCTCGCCCCGCGTGTGGCCCCTGCTCCTCCTGCGCCTCTCACGGCCACCAGCTCGCTCCATTCATGCATTTCTATTCTATGCTTACTCTCCTTTTTCTGATACCCCAATAATGTTTTTCTTTTATCTTCTGCATGTTTGTGTCTCATATGTTGTGGCTACCCTCCTCGCAGGTCCCCCCTCCCAGCCCCCGGCTTATTCATCCCTCACTGTCATCATCATCATCATCATCATCATCATCATCATCATCATCATCCCCCTTGTCCTGGTGGCTGCGGTGGTTCCATGGCTGGGCCCTTCCTGTGCTGCTGTGCCACTGTCTCCTGCTTCACTGGAGCCCACCTGCTGCTTCTGTTATCTTCATTTTGTCTGCTGGTTTCTCCCCTGATCTGCATCATATCTGCACTGTTACTTTTAATAGGTTGGCACCTATTGCACACCTGTCTGGCTATGAAGGGGTCTCCTCTCTCTGTGGTCCCTCTAAAGATTTCTCCCATTTTTTCCCTGTAACAGTCAGGGGTCCTGCATTTGTTTGCTGTAAACCTGTAGGCATTTAAAGTCTTCTGAGACTGTTAACAGCGATACTGAGCTCTAAATAAACTTGAAATTGAACTTGAACTTGAAATACATTAAGATCTCTTGATTCTGATTTTGTGACTCGGAGTGTGCGTGCATGTTTGACTGAGTATGTGTGTTTGTCTCAATTAAGGAAAGAGCTGGTCAAAATCTTACCATTTGTGCCTGCAGAAAAGTTGTTTCTGGAAATGTTGATGATTGCCATGAGCACTTGAGTGTAGGCCTTCTGTATAGTTAAAAACAGATAGAGAGTTAATTCCACACTATCTTTCTTCATTTTTTTTTTTTTTAATAGGAATTGAAGGGTCCCTCAGGCTCCCCAGACCCTCCATACCTTCTGAGATTGAGTTGGTTCTCCCCAGTGAACAGTACGAGTGATATCAGTTGTCCCACTGCTGTGAAAAAAGAGAGACAATTTTTTTTTTCAGGTTCAGAAAAGGGCGTAGTTACAGTAGAACCCCGTTATTGAAAGACACAGAAGAAGGATCTCTCGGTACTCACAGATATTGACCACCTGAGTCAATAAAATAGATCTCATTCACTGTCAGTGTCCTTGCGGTCCTGTTTGACGGCCTGTAATAGAAATGATGGAGAACATGCCATTGCACAACATTACTCACCTTCTTAAAACAAACTGTAAAAGGAGGGAGAAAAGAAAGGTGGGTGAGAGGGGTAGGCATGAGGGGAAAAGAGAAGAGAAAACTAGAGAACAGGGAGGTGAAATGGATGGATGTGTGGTTTTTACTTGTAGTGGGGGAGGGCAGAGTTGGGTCCACTTGCAGAGGTGGTTTTAAAACTGGGCCCTCTGTTGTGCTCCTGTTGACTGCAGAGAGGAGGCAGAGGACACAGTTATGAAAATCAGTAGGCAGAATCTGGAAGTACAGATGTTACTCCCACCTGAGTAGGAGTGTTTTTGTGTGTGTGTGAGTGTGTGTGTGTGCGTGTGTGTGTGTGTGCGTGTGTGTGTGTGCATGTTTTGTATCTTTCTGGGGACCAAAAGTCCCTAGTGAGATAGCATAATCTGACAAAAAGTGCCTGGTGGGAATCAAATGCTGGCCCTCACTAGGAGAACAACGTTTTTCTAAACTATATTGTTGTTATCGCTAAAACAAAAAGGGTCAAAACATTTGTTTGGTTATGGTTAAGGTTAGGGTTAGGGTTAGGGATAGGGTTAGTTACAGGATAATGGGAGTCAATGGGAAGTCCCCACAAGGATATCAAAACAAATTTGTGTGTGTGTGTGTGTGTGTGTGTGTGTGTGTGTGTGTGTGTGTGTGTTAGCGATACTATGAGTATTCTCCACCGGCGACACTGGTCGATATAATTCGCTGCAGTAAGTTCAGTTACTGTTCCCTTAGGGACGTTCTTCTCCAGCCACACCAAGAGCTGAATGACCGCAACCGCATCCTTCACCTAAAGCGAAACAGACACTTCAGTCAGACCCCTGGGTAGTTCTCCATCATACAAGAATGCTTGTAGGTATGACGACAACAACAGTCGGCACTAAAATGATTGATCTGGGACTTTGCTTAGAGGACAAATAAGTAGCTGATTGGTCAAGATCCAGAGTGACCAGGGCTCTATTCATGATGCGCATCAAAACCATAAGTTTATTACAAAATGTCAGTTCAGTCAGATCAAACAACGCAGTATCTTGCCTTTTTTCATATTTTGTGCTTGTATGTCTGACTGTTTTAGATTAAGATAAATTACACAATACTGATGATAAAGTCTAGAGGTAATAGTTTACTGGTACAGAGAAAAAATTCACCAATGTTATATGAACCATAAGGGTGCATCCCAGAGTTAATTTGGGTCCGGCAAACATAGTGTGTGTCTGCTGCTTTGGCTGTACTGCACAGCTCATTAATGTAGTGTACTAAGCTATGGGTCAGGATGTAAAACAGATGGAGGTACACATATCTGTATGGAGCGGCATGACTGGCACTAATAAAACGTTTGATTGGTCCTGTGCTAGAACATCTAGAGTCTGCCTTAATGGAAATATGAAACAGCGCTTAGTCACACAGTGCTAGAATTGGGCTACATGGAGATGGAACAGATGTGTGAGGTTTATAGCCAAGTTGTGACATGGAGGGAGCATGTCTCTTCTTGCTTACATGAGTAATTCTGAGGGCCTCCTGCTCTCTCGGGTTCTTTACTGCTTTAGTTTTCATCACTGGAGAATAATCAGTGGTCAGTAATTTGCCCTTTAAGAGAAAAAACACAAGTTCATAGAGATATCATTTAGTTTTACAAGGATGTACACACATCAAGTAAGTAATGTAGAGGGCTCAATTACAGATTGTTGAAGAATAGTGATTAAATTCAAAAATGAAAATCAAATTGGCTGAAAGAATACTAGTTGTCTCTGAAAAGAGAAACAAACGGAAAAAAAAAAGTAGCCAAATATATAGCTATGGAGTCTGGACTGACCTCGGGAATAAGGTCATACAAGGCCTTATTGATGTATTTTGTGCTGACCAGCACCTTCACACCTGTTCTGTTGAAATACTCAGGCAGTTTGGAGCCAACGCTGTCGTACTCAAATAATTGCACACATTGTGAAGATGTACAGGATGAATTCAAATACTCCTTCAACTCATTTGTTACCCTGGAAATGTTCACAAAGAGCCTGGAAAGCAAGAGAGAGAGAGAGACAGAGAGAGATGAAAGGAGGTGGATGTCTTCTCTTGACACACAACCTTCTTCAGAGATGCTCCTTAGACACAGACCTGGCATGGTTTGTGCTTTGTGTGTTGAAACCCAGACTTACCAGATCTGGTCCAGTGACAGCAGAGTGTAGGAGAAGAATAATGGGCTGTAAGGGATGTCATTACCACGCAGATTAAACAGCCCTGGAAGAACAGACAGCACTTTAGTCAGCAGCGTAAATGCCCCGTGACAGATCACAGCAACTCATCTCCAGCTAACCTGTTAACATGAACCAGTTATTAAATGCAGTACACGCACTCCCCACAAGGGGTCAGTGTTGATACATTAACCTTTAAACTGAAAAGCAGATCTATTTCTGCTCAGTGTTGAATCTTATGTTGTCCCAAAGGTTCACTTGAGCCCCCAGAGGTTAGCTTCAGTCCTATCGCGCACTTGTACCCGCATCAAACACGTGACGTGTGCTTGAAATGAATTTTGTGATCGTTTGTGAGAGCCTTACATGCAGTTTCATCCAGTGCAGAGAGCAAAACTGCTGTGGGTTTGCTGGCATCGTGTCTCATTTGACGTCGTATCTCTTCAACCTTTGACTGCCAGGATCGACCTGTACACATGAATACATACGCATAAACACAACCGCCAAAATGGCCTCACCATATCTCCATTTTCCAAACTGACTAATACATCTCTGGCATAGAAAAGACTGGACAATTTATCCATGAATTTACTGTCAAATACCCTGTCCTCTTTGCAAACGACATTGTCCTGTCACGAGCATTATTTTAGAAGATAACATAACAGGAGAGAGAACAGGTAACAGAACAATATTGTTTGCTAATATTGAAACTATACTGAACTTTTTTTTTTTTTACTGACATAGAAATGGTGGCATTTTTGTCACAGTCAACTCCTTGACAGCTACATGGCAGCTTTGTCCTCTGCCTGGTCTTGGAAGTTGCTGTGGATTACAATTTACAATTTGGTATTTAGCAGACGCTTTTAGCCAAAGCGACTTACAATAAGTGCATCAGTCAAATCCTATTACCTCATAAACAGAGATCACAATAAGGCTGTACATTAATTACCCTTCGTATTAATAATAGCGTCTGCTAAATGAGAAAATGTAATGTAATATAGCTCCTGATTTATGGAGGTATTTTTGGTAAGCATGTGCTCTTCGGCACTGTTTGCAGGTTGTTGTTTTTTCTGCTGTACAACAACAGTTTGTTTGACATGAAGCACAGACCGATGAATTCATCAGGCAAACGAAAGAGCTTCTCCGGAGAGAGAGACGGACGATCCCTCCATATTTCATCCATCTCCACCAGGTCGTCGAGGATGGGCGTCAGTGACAGGTTTGCTGGAGCCAGGTTATTGTGGTAGTCCTTGAACGTGTCTGTGACGATGAAAA